>NW_021941638.1:0-156858 GCF_902148855.1 Sphaeramia orbicularis
GGGAAATCGTAAAATCGATTTCATCTGTCTCGTGCCTCCGGGCCGCGCGCCTCCGCGCACCCGCGGGCTACCGTAGGCTCCTCCTCCTATCAGTGACAGCGGTCTGTCACAGAAGTCTGTGTAATGACCGGACTTTAAATGTGTTAATGAGCCCGCAGCACTTATAGCAGTGTAAGCCGTGGCTTCACGTACGGATCCCGCAACTGAAATAGAACTGCATGCGGATCACTCATCTTACGTTGTCCCGGATCCGTACCGTACTGTCTTCTTCCGAACCGGGTCCGGGTCTCTGGTCATCAGCCTCAGCAGAGGAGCCCACACAGCCCTGTGCCCACACACATCCACCAGCTCCACAGATAGAATCCCTCCAGCGTGTCCTGGGTCGGTCTGTTCCACGCACGGATCCCCCAGTTTAAATAGAACCGCATGTGGATCACTCATATTGTGTGGTCCACGCACGCATGCATGCACGACTGATGCCTGTCACTGACTTGCATTGGTATCACTTCTGTGGGCCAGATACCCCAAAAAGGGGGAAAAAAAACCCTTTTTTTTTTTTTAAATAAATAATTTAGTCCTCTTACTTGCTAAATTTTTCATTCACAAATGTAAGTTCTGTAACACAAAACCAAATAGTATTTATTTTTTGTAAGATGTTGAACTTTATTTAAAGCTGTTAGATAAATCTGGAAACAAAAAGGCTGTAAAAACATAAGTATTTGCTCTGATTTGGACATTTTATTGTAGTGTATTCCCCCTGACAAACTTATGTTGTTTTCTTGTTGTATACATTGTTTGTACACTCTACTTCATTTTAAAGATTTAATGAAGAGAAAAAAACAAAACAAAAAAAAACTGTGGGTTCATCACATGATACCATCACAGATTTGAGGTAGGGAGCAGTGCCTTGCATAGTGGGCTGCTCACGAAAATGACATGCTGACTTCTGTTGTCTTTTGTAGTTTTACCCAAAAATCGAAATCGAAAATCGAGTTTTTAGAGGAAAAAATCTGGATTTTTTTTTTTGCCAAAATCGTGCAGCCCTAAGTTGAACCCTTAGTATTGACCCAAGTGAGTGGATGATCTACTGGTACTGTGGAGATTTAAGTAGAGTTAACATCAAATACTGGATACAACACAGCTACAACAGCTTTGTGCTAGAGTACCCCCTTATTTGGAAAACTAGGTTAGCCTCAGTTTAAGCTAGTTTACAAATTATGTAGAACACAAGGTTCAGAATCACACAATTGAAGACAAAAACGTTTCAGTTATGAAATATAGAACCAAATGACAGATGCTAACATTAAGAGCTTTACTAAGAAGTAACGTTAGCCAAAACAATATGTAATTTAAGGTATGATTTTATGCAAGAACACAGCATAAATTAATGTTACCTGACACGAATCCAGGTTTCGTTGCCTGGATTCCAGTGATTTCTACGAATTGCAGCGATCCATCTGCTTCTTCTGTCTTTGGCTTTAGGTCACCGCTAAAACGATAGCTCCGAGTGCTTTTTAAACCTATTTGTGCGATCAATGGCACAACAGCTCTTCCCCATTTTTTAGATTGTTCTAAAGTTTTTGCAGTATTCAAGCCAAAGCCGCTACTCATCTCCCTCTTTCTGCCACTCAGTGGGCATAACCGCAGTGACTTCCACTAGCGGTGACGTCACATGTATACCCTCTATATATACGCCCCCGACTAATGAGCCGCGGCTGCGACCACAGGTAGAAAGGGTTAGGCTGATAGCAGGAGTGAGAAAAGAGAATGAGGAGGTGTGGCCAAGGGAGAGAGAGAGGAGAAAAAAGAGCAGAGTAGATAGGGATGTGACATTTACCTTGACATGTTTCGTCATCTGTTTGGTTTCGCCGCATGCTCGCAATGCTTTGCGGAAGTGTCGGACGCTGTCCCATAAATGAATAGGGGTAATGCAGTGTGAAGTTCGCGATGGTTGCTAGTGGATCACCACGGTCAATTCACCAGTGAAACCCATGGAGTTGGATCGATGACAGTGGATGGAGACATGTTTTACGTTCAGTTAATGATATATTTTGTCAAAAATTCTCAGAGCCCCTTGACAAACACTGTCTCAACTCTCCAGTCTTACCCTTGGTATACTTCTTGTCTCCTCCACCCCTCCCCTACCTCCTCCTCCCACCGCCGCCCCTCCTCTCTCCACCTCGGTTCACCCTCTGATGATTGCCGAGCACATTTCATTTGACATGAAGACAAAGGGCTGAGTACACATGTGGTTTCTCTGCAAGTCCTGTGTAATATGAAATATTAATGCAGGCATAATTTGGCTCCCTGGATGGAGAGTGGAGATGGGAGCGGTGGGGGCTTCATAATCACCAGTGACTGCCGTTTCCTTCCCCAAAGGATGCTAAGGCTGTCAGAATGGATTGAGAAAGAGTAAAGATAACAACAACAGAATGCTTACTGTTGGCGGCTACTGTGGCCTATTTCTGTCTCGGTGTTTAATGGTTATATTGGCACAACGCCCAAGTTACAGAAGCAGCTCTTCCCATCATGTTTTTCAAAGGTAAAGGTGCTCTCTGCAGCATTTCCCTCCACCAATAGTCACGGTCAAATTAGTTGTGATAGACTGCTTTAATTAGCGCTATATAAACAATTTAAAACCTTGATCATTAGCCGGTGCTGTAGTTCTGATCCATAATGCACTTTCAGAGGCGGTATTTCACTTCCTCCTTTGTGCTAAGATGCAATTATGAAGAAAAACTTTCATGTGTTTTACACTCAATAACCTTATAATGTTAAAGGAGATATACGCAGTGTTTCTATTTTCAAATATTAAGAAATTAACTGTCTAAGGCTACGTTCAGACAGCAGGTCTTAATGCACAATTCAGATTTTTGGTTGAAATCTGATTTTTTTTTTTGTGTGCTGGTCCATATTACACATTAAATGCGACTTCTATCAGTTTTGAGTGTGAACTGAATGTGACCCTGATGTGACCCACATGCGCAAAAGAGGTCCTGATGTAATATGTGACCACGCATGCACGCACTGTGTTTACGTAACTAAGTATGTTTTTCCTGCTGCTCCTCCTCCTGGGATGCAGACTTGTGATGTTTGTCGCTTTTACGCCCCAGGCTAGGTGAACCAGAGCATAACATAAAAATGGCGCCCCTCCTTCTTCGAGCTTCCAATAAAAAAAGGCCGTGCAATCACTTTACAGTCCAACATATTTAATTAGTGATCAGAACGACAAAAGGCGTCAGGGAGGGCAGGGCCAAAACGACAAACAAAAAGGTTCTCAAACAGAAAACTTCCTTATCTTATAAACAAAAGAACAACAATTTCAAATCTTCCAAACCAAAACAAGAGAAAACAGCAAAAACAAAATGGCTTCCCTCCCCTACAGAAAGTGGACTGTTAACACAATAAAACAAAGAATCAATACTCTATTGACACGATTTACAATCATCAAAACAAGCTGACCCACTCCTGGTCAGCACTCCTGCACAACCTCAGTGGCTGCATGAAGAAGGAGAGAGAGACTGAGCTCCACCAGCTTCCTCCTTAAAAAGAAGCTGCAGCCAATCATCTCCTGCCACCTGGAACACTGGAAATAGGCACACACAAGCAGACACACACAGAGTGGAAAACACCACCCTGTGTCCAGGAGGATACATAGCATACAAAATAATACTATAAATGAACAAAGGTCTTAATATCACATTTCAGTGATGTGAAGGTTGGATAAATGCAACCTGGCCCTTACAAAATATCAGATACGTATCAGATTTAAGACCACATATGACAGTGGCCTGGGTCGGATTTAAAAAAATCGGATTTGTGCTGTTCAAACTGTCTTGAACAGATTGGATACATGTCACATATGTGCAAAAAAAATTGGATTTGGGCCACATTTGCCTTTAGTCTGAACGTAGCCTATCTGTTTCTAGAGTGTTTAGAATAAAGAGTTCTGAAGTTCTGCCAAAGATGCCAATGTATTGGATTGTAGAGATGTGAAGTAAAATTATTTTTAGTGACAGGCCGGGGGAATAAAGAATTAAGGAAAAGAAGTGATAAAAATAGAAGCCACTGGACACAGCTCTAAATGAAAAGAATGATGGATTTAGGTGACCACTAGAGGGAGTTGAGAGTCACTCTGCCATAGCAAATTGACAAAGAGATCCGTTTAAGACACTGTTTAAGAGTCACAAAAAACAAGTGATATAAATTTTCTCCACTGGACTCAGCTCTAAATAAGAAGGAAAGTAGGAAGTAGAGGTCTCTAGCCTTTGACATTTTCGTAAAATATAGACATTTATGTTTGTTTGTTTGTTTGTGACCATATGTTTAGTGTCATTTCATCAGAGATAACATTACATAACTGCGTGTTTGGTTGTGTATTTATTCCTTGATTTATTGTCTTAGATACATGTACCCTTACCTGTTCAGGTGTTTTTTTGTTTGTTTGTTTGTTTGTTTTTTTTACATTTTTAACAATTTAAAAAAAAAAAATGACAATTTGAATGTGAGCAAGTGAGTCCTTTTAGTTTTGGTGCAGAATGAAATCAGTTATTTACAGTAACTGGAAACACTGTTATTCATCCCAGTTGCATACAAATGGAATAGAATGGAAACCATGGATACGTGTAAAGGGTTAATTTGACCCTGAACATAACAACAACCTGTGTTTAACAACATCACAAAGTAAATCTGTAGAGAAAACGAAAAAAAAAAACCAACATGTTTGACTTAATAAATATCTTGAAGATTACCTGGTTCAAAAAAGCCCATTCATCGAATATTTTGTCGGCCTATTTTGTTTGATTACAGGATGCATTGGTCACGACATCATTTATCCCTCACAATGCATTATGGGTGACTCACCAGGGTCAGTGTGGACTCATCAGACCACATGACCTTGTTCCATTGAAACACAGTCCGGTCCTTTATGCTGCCGTTTAAAAAATGAGCAGCTCCCTTATTGCATCAGTTAAGGGTTAATGAACCTAAACATATTAATCACTGTTGTAATTATCCAGTGGAAAGATCTGAACTATTCACTTATTAAATCCAGTTGGGCGTTTTTTGATCAGGGTGCGTACGATCAAGGATTTCACAGAGTTTTTATTGTGTCCTTAATAATCCTGATGGAACCCTGAGCTATAAGAGTGAACAACAGTCCTGCATTAAAGAAATATTCGATCATCATTATCTTCTAAAACTTATCAGAAACCAAATTAATCCTACACAACATCATTACTAACCTCTTTAAACCATGCACTGGATCAAACTGACCCACAGTTACTTTGACAAATATACATACATAACTCTAAGCCTCATCATGAGGATATCTAATCATCCTTAACATCACACAACACAGGAAATCATTCAGACTGTTTAATTCTACCTCATAACCACATAATTATACACAACAATATTTTATATTTGCATGCCTTTACTCATAATTTTGATAACATTTGTAACCAGCACATATTGTAAAAATTGCTGTTCTAATTGTGTCTGAATAGAGTGTTTTAATATGTTTATTTGGTGTGTGTGTGTGTGTGTGTGTGTAATATTAATCTCCTAAAACCCAGGAAATGTCAGCAAAGTACCAGCTTTTACTGTTTTTTATTAAATAAGTGCCTATATTGGAAACATCATGATGCAACAGTTTTTTTCAGATGCAGTTTTTAACATTTTTATGGAATGTCCTTTGTGGTGGACAGTTTTCTTTTTTTTTTTTTTTGTTTGTATAAAGTTGTGAAACTCTTGTCCACAAATGTGGATAGAAAACCCATAGCTGGGTCTTAGGAAGTTAATTTGTGTTAGTAAGTTAAATCATTATTTTATATATATATATATATTATATATAGATAATATATAGATATCTATATATATATATATATATATATATGTTTTTTTTTTTTTTTTTTTTTTTTTTTTTTTTTTTGCCTACTGGAACATACTGAAAGAGTTTCCTATAAGTAACAAACAGCATTAGTATCTATCAACCCTCCTGTTGAAGAAGTTCCTAAAGTTTGTAAATACTTAAACAAACTTAATCCTCACAATAAACTGGATTAAACCATTGAAATGGAGACTAAGATGGAACCAGGAGTAGATCTATAGGGGGTGAAGGGAGGCAACTGGAGGAGCCCCCCAAAAGTGACTTTATTAAGCAGGACTTTTACTTGTAGTAGATTAGTTTCATTTTGCTGTTAATACTTTTACACTGGAAAAAAATTTAAATCTTATCAGTGTATTTTTTCATTTCTAGTCAAAATATTCTTATCACACTTAAAATAAGACATATCACCTAAAGAGTAACTTTTCCAGCGAGATATAAGAAACTTACATAAGTGTGATGAGATATTTTTACTAAAACTGAGAAAAATACACTTGGTAAGATAAGGATTTTTGCAGTGCACAACTGTGATAACACATAGTTGAACAAGTGTACCTAATAAATTGGCCCGGAGTGTCCTTGAAATTGAAAATACACTTGGTAAGATTTGGATTTTTGCAGTGTTTTTAGGAGCTGCCTAGGTTTATTTAGTCTGAACACTGGTCTAGCTCCTGTCAGTGTTGATACTGACAGTTGAGACAATAAATAGAGTAGAGGTTGGGGATTCCCTCATACCGTCCTCCCATGTCACCGTTCAGAGACCTCAAACCCCCCCTCCCTTTGCACCCCCATGTCAAATTTCTACATCCACCACTGAAGTAAACCTAACTGGAAGGTTGTGTGCATGGAGAAAGAGGAAAACCTGCTTTATTTCACTCGGATTTTAGACCAACACATTTCGGTCATCATGACCCTGATGAAGGCCACCGGCTGAAACTGTTGGTCTATATTTAGAGTGAAATAAAGTGGAGCTGCTGGAGCTGTTGACCTGTAGATCTACCACTGAACAGAACATATGAGAACACAAATGACTGTAGAGGTCGACTGATGGGGACATTTTACAGGTTGATAGGGATGACACATGTAAATATGGACAGTTTATTTAGATTTTTGTAGTATTGTCATGAAAGGGACAGAGTTTAATTTTGATATACGTCACTGCTAAGAAAAGGACAGTTTATTCTGATTTGTGTATTACTGTCAAGTCAAAAATATTTAACACAATTAACCCATCTGCAGTGCAGAATGACTCTGGCAATGCTTTTGGGTCAGTTTGTCCAAGTAGAGTTAATGTCACACATGAACAAATGGGCAGTTGATCTGGTAGTGACAGGCAGCAGAACCAACCCATAAAGATGGAAGACACTAAACAGCACGTTGGACCTCTGGGTGGAAATATGAGAAAAAAAAAAAAACAAGGCGGAACAGTTGTTTCAAGTTATTTGATTAACTGTTGAAGGTGTTTAATAAACACATTAAGTGCATATATATTCCCTTCTTTTTTGAGTCTGTTTGCTCATGCAAAATGAAACACGATTTATATAGATGTAAAATATGACATTTAATTGTGATTAATCTGATGAAAAATTTTAAACATTTGACAGCACTTATACATATATATATATACATAAATAAATAAATAAATAAATAAATATATACTGTATATATATATATATATAAATATATACTGTATATATAATGATGTTCTGTTGTTAAAAGAAAGCAAAGGGGGCCCTGTAGTGGTCAGAATAAGTTGCAGTACCGTATATTTTGTCCTTTCACTGTTTCCGTAGCCACTTCAGCCATAAGAAGGAACTAACAAACATGTTTCTCACGCTGTTTGTTTGGCCAGGAAAACGCTTGCCTGTGAGTATTTTATGTTCAGTTGTTATAGTAATGAATAATAAAAATATGACTGATGTGAACCTTTGTTGCTGAATAAAAATACGTTATATATCTTAAGTCAATCTGTAAACGCTAATCGTTAGCCTGTCTATGGGTTTTCACATTCAAATTAGCATCGAGCTAACGATCTATTTCCTATTCATTTAAATGTATAATGCCATGTAAATGTACAAAGGCAGTGAAAATAACTGAGATATATTTTGTATGTATGTTTGCAGTTGTACAGTGAGTGTCACGTAAAGCTTTGGAGAAGTTTTCGGCTTCTGGCTTTTCTTGGGAAACCTGTTGTCTATCTGCCCAGCTAATGCTACACACACACAAGCAGGGGCAGAATATGTATATATATATATATATATATATATATATATATATATATATATATGTGTGTGTGTGTGTGTGTGTGTGTGTGTGTGTCTGTGTGTATTTTTTCTTTTATTGTATTGAAAATTTCTTTCTTGCCACTTTTTATTCTACTTGAATGAAGCAACTGTAAAACTCAATACTTTCCTCCTGGGTTTAATAAAATATTATGATTCGGATTGAACAAGCATTTATAAACGTAGGCCAAGGAACACAAACAAATAAGATTACACTTTTTGCGAATACAAGGAAATACAAGAACCAAAGAAAACCGTCTCTTAACCCACCATCTGCCGTCCCATTCTGCTTAAAAATAGTAAATGACAAAAACTGCAAAGGAAAAACAATGCTCGCAAGACAAAAAGAGTCCATTAAGGTTTGTTATTTTCAGTTCTTCTGCTCTCAAAGCCTAAGAGCCCTCAGCCACTATCAGGACCAACTTATGCCAATACTGATATCCTTTATAAAAGATCCTCCTCTAGTGTCCTGGCAGATGCATTAATACTGTATGTGCACTTTGAGCATGTGCTTGTGTCAGTAAAGTTGCATTTACGTCTCTTTACTCACAGTACAAAGGTGAAGCCGGTGCGTATACTGTCCTCATTGTATGCCCTGCACACATTATTTGCCTTTCACATGTTGAATTCTTCATATAAAAGTGTGTTTCCTCCTGCTTTCACACTCACTCCTCATATCTGCGCTCACATAAACACACCCTCATAGGCACTTGCATCACTGGTGAATTACCATGCCGTTCCACGTTATTAAACATGACACTCGGCCCAGATAATGGAGCCTTTCTTCATCTCAATTTGGAAGGCTAATCTTATTGCTTTGATTAGCAGCAGCTTCATTTGCATATCAAGGCTTCCCCTCCTTTAATTCCTCCATTGCAAATCCCCTCTTTATAGCTGTAGATAAAAAGAATCTATCTATATGTATCTTTCTTTAGAATCTACTCTTCCTCCCCCCTCTTTCCTGTCTTCTCTTGTTCTTCGTAAACTCCTTCTTCATTTGTTCTATCTTGTTTTTTCATTTTCTTGTTTTGGTATTCATCGTTATTCTTCTTCTTGTGCACCCAAAGATACTTATCACGCATCGAGAAAAGAGGAAAAAAAAGGAAAATGATGACTTCATCTGCATGTGATTGGACATAAGGTAATGGACAGTAATCCTGGTTACACATTGTCTAGCTTCACATTTAAGCACATAAGAAGGGAGGGAGTAGAGAAAAAAGGAAACGTTTCAGCAAAAGTGTTCGTTACAGCCTCCTATTAAAGAATAACCCCAAGGTTATAACGTCTGCAGTAAATGGTTCCAGGTGGACTTTACTCAGTGTAGTTGATTCAGTTTGACCTTGAAACAATTAAAACTATAGTAAAAACAGACACAGTGTTGGTGAATTGTCTTTTTATAGAATGTTAATGCATCAAATTTCTTTGAAAAAATGGGCATTTTTACAACAGAACATACAGAGTTTGGACAAAAACAAAACACTACTCCAAAAGAAATACAGATATTTATTTTTACTGTACATTTTATATGATCTCATGTCATTTCTCTATATCAGGGGCGTCAAACTCATTTTATTCTTTTTTTTTTCTTTTTGTGTGTTTTGTTTATTTGCTTGGGGAGGTATTTATATGAGTTTATTTGGCTTCTAACCTCTCCTGCACAATGGTGTTACTTGTGTAATTCTTTTTTTTTTCTTATTGTTGTTTGTAATGTGCAAATAAATAAATAAAATGAATAAACAAGTGGTGCCAGGCACAACAAACCCTGCCCCTCGCATATATTGTAGCTTATGTTGGCATAGATCCAGCTGATGTCATCATGTCCGTGCATGTGCTAATGTCAGTGCCAATGTGCCAAGTTTGAAGTAAATTGAAACAAAACTGATGTTTTTATAGACATTTGAAATTCCGCCCATTATGAGTAAATGGGAGAAAAAATAAATAAATTAAACAATTTATTAAAAATGGGAACTTTGACCTAATTTTCCATATTTTTTCCCTAATTTTTTCCCATGTAATGACATCTATTCTGGGTCATTGGCAATCTATAGACCCAATTTGGTAAGAATTCAACCAATAGTTTTGCTGTTCGAGTGTTAACAATGAATGAAAGAAAGAAAGAAACAAACAAACAAATTGAACCAAAAAGAATACCCCTTGCCTCCCCTTCAGTAACAAAAATAAATACAGGGCCCACATTTTCCCAATATGATCTGAAGTGGATCAGACTAGTACAATAATAACATAATAATAAATAAATAATGTCAACTCCAAACTTTTCTCTATGTTTCAGGGTGAAAAAAGGTCAAATTACATTCTGAAAACATTAACATCTACAAACTATCCTTTAAAAAAATGCGAATAACATGAACGACCATGAAAAAATGAAATGTATTTAGAAAAATAAGTGCAATTTTAACAATATTACGCCTCAGCTTCTTATTTTCACATGTGCAGAACCACTTACAGACCACAGTGGATCTACAAATACACCAAACATTTAGTAACAGACAGCATATTGTTAAAATTGCACTTATTTCTCTTGAGACATTTCAGGTTGTTCATATTTTCACTGTTCTGTGAAAGGATAGTTTATAAACGCAAACATTGTCATCATGTAATTGTAGTATTTTACTGGTTTGACTCACTTGAGATCAAAATTGGGCTGAATGTGACCCCTGAACTAAAATGACTATTAATAAATGAAGTCTAATTTTTGCATTACACAGATTCATCCTTGGTCCGTGAGCCGTACGTTTGACAGCTGTGCTCTATGTAGTCAGACTTGTGTGTCTTTGGTATGATAACCCCATTCCCCATTCACTCTAAATTACGCAAAACTTCCACTTGTGTCTTAATGGTTTTATCTCCTCAGCTCCAGTTTTGTTCATTGGGTTTAAGGGGTTTAATGGCAGCTCCTAATAGGATCATTAAAACAAATGAGAAAATATTGGCTCAAGAAAATGATCATAATTTTTCCCTTTCCACAGTTTTTTTTTTTTTTTAAATGAATCAGTTGTTTCTCTCTGTGCCATTCGCCTGTACAGATCTGGGTCAAAGGACTTTTGTCTGCTCTGCTCCTTGCACATGGAATATGTTGCTAAAAGACTGGAAACTGACTGAACTGATCTCCTTGAATGCTTTTAAATCCTAACTCAAAGTGCTAGAGACTAACTCAATAACTTGCAATTGTTTTTCATAGTTTGACTTGTCCTGTTAATTCTTGTATGTTGTAACTATGTGTTGTATTTCATGCAGGACTCCGTTGAAAAGGAGGTTCTTAATCTCAATGGGATTTGTTTTTCCTGGTTAAATAAAGTCTAAATTAAAATGAAATAGAAAATAAAAAACTGACATCAAAATGTCCTTGAACTAAAATGAGTCTGACACCTCTGTGTTGCAGCCAAAGACAAGAGACGAGTAATTTTCCACTATTGTTCCATCATTTACACACATGAAGTTAAGTTTAAAAGATAACTTTATGAGTCAAGACACCGTTAAAGTATCAGTATCGTAAAATACCTGAAGGTCATGAAGGTGATGTCATCGTAACGGTCTCTGTTCAGAGTCTGACGATGTCTCTGCAGCGTCAACATGACTAGTCTTGTGGTTTTCACCTGTTTTAATAGTATTTTTTTCACATTCCTCTCAAAAAACTATGTTAAATATGCTGAGGCAATGTCTGTTTTAGTGTTGAAGACATGAGAAATACAGTCCACTAAGCTGTTTCCAGGCAAAATGTCACGCTTCTGCAAAAACAACTGCAACTTTTGACTCGTAAAATTATCTTTTAATTTGACAAACATCATATGAGTAAATGTTGACACTTTGGCAATTGACCGTATATCATATTTTTTTGTGGTTTTTGTTTGTTTTTACAATGTTTTTATGTTGAATGAATGAATACCGTTAAGGATTGCACTTTTAATTTCGTTATACAATGTACAGTGACAATGAAGATATTCTATTCTATTCTATTTTTTCAGTCAGGTCCCATTGAGCAGTACTTCACTTTTGTATTTGCCATATTCATCAGTGCAACATTTTATTAATAAAAAAAAAAAAAAAAAGAAATTTCAAAGAAAAATAATGTAATAATGATGAAATGGAGCAACAATCTTGACATTTTTATGTTAATTTAGTGAAAAACAATGATTTAATGGCTAATACTGATGCAGATGAGATTTGTTATTATTGTTTATGAAAAGTTTTAGGGAAATCTATGAGAGTGTTCTTGTTTGCTTGTTTGTTTTTTTCCCGCACAAGTTGAAACTGAAAAGCTCTATTTATTTACTAGAATTAAAATTAACAGCTAAACAAAAATGTGATTAAATTCTTTTCTCTTTTACTACAATAACATATCTTTATCATATCACATTGAACAAATACAGGTATCCAGTCCAGTCACTTCCCTCAGTATATCCTTATGCAATCACTTCACACAAGAATGTGCCAAAACCCTGTATAATGTGAATTATTTGCAATAAGTTGTGTAATAATCTTCTGTTCTTGCACTAACAATGCAATATTTATTCAATATTTGACCAAACATAAATGCTCTATTTTTATATAGACTTGTGGTCATAGATATACATACTGTTCCATATTCTGTTTGTGTAATTTGTCTTGACCAGGTCGTTATTGGAAGTGAGAATTGGTTCTCACCTAATTTACCTGATTGAATAAAATGAAATAAAATAAAATAAATGATAATATCGTGTTTATTCATATTTTATGCCATTTTTTTTAATTTTTAGTATAGTTTTAGCTCTATTCATAATTTGCTTAAACTTTTTACATAAAATTTTATATTCTATTTTCCTATCTTATTTTTAGTTTTTGTAATTTTATTTTCCCCACTATGCTTATTTTCTGAAGCATTGTTTAAAAAAAATAAAATAAAATAATAATAATAATAATAATAATAATAATAATAATAATAATGTGACCCAGACTGGAGTGGCACTTCTAATTTAATTGTACACACAATGACAACAAAGGCTATTCTATTCTATTCTATTCTATTCTATTCTATTCTATTCTATTCTATTCTATTCTATTGTGTTCTGTTCTCTTCTGTTCTCTTCTATTCTATTGTGTTCAATTCTTTTGTGTTCTACAGGGTGGGGAAGCAAAATTTACAATATTTTGAGGCAGGGATTGAAAGACAGTGTATGACCAATTAGTTTATTGAAAGTCATGAGAATCTATTTGCCACAAGAAAATTGACATAATAGAAAATGTTTTTATTCTATGTGTCCTCCTTCTTTCTCAATAACTGCCTTCACACACTTCCTGAAACTCGCGCAAGTGTTCCTCAAATATTGGGGTGACAACTTCTCCCATTCTTCTTTAATAGTATCTTCCAGACTTTCTCGTAATAGTTTTGCTCATAGTCATTCTCTTCTTTCCATTATAAACAGTCTTTATGGACACTCCAACTATTTTTCAAATCTCCTTTGGTGTGACAAGTGCATTCAGCAAATCACACACTCTTTGACGTTTGCTTTCCTGATTACTCATATGGGCAAAAGTTTCTGAAAAGGTATGGATAATAGTGTTAGGTATGATTATGACATCAATATATGTTTGGTTTCAAAACAATTGACGTAGTGCCTGCTGAGAAAAAACAACTAAATGTTCATTGTAAATTTTGCTTCCCCACCCTCTATTCTATTCTATTCTATTCTATTCTATTCTATTCTATTCTATTCTATTCTATCGAAGTCTACGTTGCAGTACCACTGAGCCCAAACGCTGTATTTCATGCTGGGTTGTATACATATAACACACAGTCTGCAGGTAATGCAGCTGGGGAATAATGTGTTAAATGTGATGAGGAATAAGCTTTTAAAAGTGCCGTTTGTGCACTTCAGACCACTAACCCCGTGTGAGTGTATGAGGCTAAGAAAGATCCAGAGACCGTAAAAAGGAGAAGCAGAGATAGTGGGAGACTTTTATAGGATATTGGCCAATATGATGTTTTATGTATCTATAAAGAGCTCCAAGGCCATGTTGACTTTTTGTGGTTTAGAAACACTATCACTGGACGGTGAAAATGGCTGCATTGTGTGGGATTGAAGTTAAGTGCAGCATCAAAAGCTTTTACCTATTCACAGTTTGTCAGAATTGAAAGCCTGAGGTGCTTCAGTCATGTAGTCACAGTAATGGACAATTTTCAGCCACCGATGTGTACAACTAACATTACGCTGTAATTGTGTTAACTGTGGCCGCTCTGCAGAGTTTTTTTATACAGGGAGGTTGAAGAAGTGCAGGTTTTTGTCACTAGTTTTGTATTTGTGTCGGGCTGTCTGTCACACACACACACACACAATCAGAAGTCTGTTATATCCACAGGAATTAAAAATGCATTATTGTGATTCCATATTTTACCTTTAATGTTAATTAAAGGAGTCACACTTTGCTTTTTTTTTTTTTTTTTTCTCGGAATTATGCATTTTAAAACATTTCCCTGTGCTCTACATAAACTGTAAATGCCATACTTGATATAATAACGTTTGGATTTACACTGATTTTCATGAATATCTAAATTAAATATAGAAAAATACATGATTTACTTTGAAAAATGTAAAATACAGAGGATAATATTTTAATAAACACATATGAATGACTTAAAGGAGTGATATTTTTGCTTTTTTTTAATGGAATCATGCATTTTCAAACATTTCCCTGTGGTCTACATAAACTGTAAATGCTCTGTTTGGGTCTGAATTCTTCATTAATTCAACTCCACAGGTCCACTTCAACCCTATTTCTGAGTAATTACACCAGAAAGGTGGTTTGGAGCGCTGCACTGGAAAAAAATCTAAATCTTACCAAGTGTATTTTTCTCATTTCTAGTCCAAATATCTCATCACACTTAAAATGAAACATAATCGCCTAAAGAGTAAATTTTCAGTGAGATATAAGAACTTATTTTGACAATAGGTCTTGAAAATCTTATTTCAAGAAATTTTACTAAGATCATTTTTTCACTTCTTCCATTGGCAGATTTTTTTTTTTTTTTGCTTAAATCAAGATTTTGTTGCTTGAATTAAGCAAAAAAAAAAATTCTTTAATTATGCAAAAAAAAAAAAAAAAAAAAATTCAGAATTAAGCAAAAATATCTTGCATTAAGCAAAAAAAATCTTGAATTAAGCAAGAAAATATCTTGAATTTAGCAAAAAAAATATCTTGAATTAAGCAAAAAAAAAAAAAAAAAAAAATCTTGAATTAAGCAAAAAAAAAAAAAAAATCTTGAATTAAGCAAAAAAAAAAAAAAAAAATCTTGAATTAAGCAAAAAATCTGCCAGTGGAACAAGTGAAAATTATCTTGGTAAGATTTCTTGAAATAAGATTTTCAAGCTCTATTGTCTGAAAATAAGTTTGGTTGGTTAAACTAAGAAAAACAATTCAAGACACTGTATCTAAAATGCATCATATATTGATTTTCCTTTCTTGAAAAAAAAGAAAAAAAAAAGAAAAAGGAAGTTTTGACCTTATATGTGCAAATGTGACGTAATGTGACGTGACGTAACTAGTTATAAAATGTAACAAATTAAGAAGGAATTAAAACAAGTTGTAGAAATCCACTCAATTTTTGCCCAAATGAATATAAAGATAGTTTTGCAGCACCTGGAGGGTTCAAATTCAAACTGTATGAACTATTAGGGTCCAAATACACAAATAAATGAACCAAAGACTAATAAAAGTGGGTTTAGATAAATATGACCTCTTTAAAATACATTCACTTCTTATTACTGGTGCACACACTATGATACTTTATCATATGTAAAGTAAGTACATTTTGGTTTTCATTTGGTACATCAGATATAAAACTAATTAAAAAAGAAGCCTTTATTAGTTCATTTAACTGATCATCCCTATCGTTTTTTATCTCATTCAATCTGACAGAATAAAATCCACTTATTTCTGACATTTTCCCAAGATACTGAACCCATAAAGACCCAAACCTCCACTAGTTACCAAAAGAACTGAACTAAACTGTTTAATACCTGTTGATCCACTAATTCTATCAGTCCTTGTAATTAATTGGTGTAAAATGCAGTTTGTCATCTTTTCATGGTCATCAGATATGACCCATTTGGACGTTCAAAGGCTCCGTAGTTACCATGGAAACACTGTCATCTACAACATTGATTCACCAATAAAACCCATGGAGCTGGATCAATGACAGTGGATGGAGACACTTGTTTTTATGTTCAGTTATTGATATATTTGCTGAAAAAGTCAGTTTTTTTTCCTGTTTTGTCTGTTTTTAATATAATAACCCTCAACTTCAATCAGAGTTTTTATGCACATCTACATGATCAGTGAATTAAATATAAGAAAATACTTGATTTTTAATAGAAAATTTGCAAAATATAGGGGATAATACTACAATAAATGGTGATAAATCACTTAAGAAAGGTTAAATAGAAAGAAAAAAAATATTTGGGAACCGACACAAAAGTCACACTGGGTCTATATGGGTTAATACCTGTTGATCCACTAATTCTATTAAAACATGTAAATAATTGGTGTAAAATACAGTTTTTCATCTTTTCATGGTCATCAGATATGACCGAATTTGGACGTTCAGAGGCTCCATAGTTACCATGGAAACACCGTCATCTTCTACAACTTCTACTCACCAGTAAAACCAATGAAGTTGGATCAATGACAGTGGATGGACACACTTGTTTTTTTTACATTCCGTTGTTGATATCTTTGCTGAAAAAAAAAAAAATCACTTTTTCTTCAGTTTTCTCTGTTTTGATATAATAACCTTTGAATTAACAGGATTTTCAAGAACATATAGGAAGTTAAATATAGGAAAATACATGATTTACAGTGAAAATTCACAAAATACAGAGGATAATATTTTAATAAATGGTGATAAATCACTTAGGAAAGGTTAAATAGGGAGAAAAATTCATTTGGGAACTGACACAAAAGTAGCACTGGGTCTTTATGGGTTAAAAAGAAGCATTTATTAGTTAATTTAACTGATCATTACTCATTTTTGTTTTTTAAAAATCTGATTTGACATAATAAAATCTACTTATTTCTGACATTTTGCCAAGATATTTGAAGATAAAAAAAAACATCTCCTCTAGAAAGATAATGTTCCCATCAGTCTTTTATTTCCCTCATCCACACATGTATATTTAGTATTATTAGTATTTCCGGTAGAGCACCAGTTACAATGCAATGCCAAATAATCCTCATTCATCAATACCTGATGAATGACTAAAACTTTAATTCCTTTTGTTTTTTTAATTATATTTTTACATATTTGATGACAAAGTATACACATATAGAACTGAAACCCCTGCATCTCATGTTCCGTCACAGAGGATAAATCTGAATAAATCAAATAAAACACACAGTAAAACAGCAGTAAAAAAACAAAACAAAAAAAACTTTCATTCCTCCACTGATCCTTTTACTACTACAACCCTTTTCCTTTTGGTTTTTGATTTTACGTTCAAACACTTCTGCTCTTTTATTTGAATCCTGTCTTTCTCCTAAACCTCCTATAACCATTTTCTATAAATGGTAGTTAAAGTCATTGACATGCTCATAAAATAGTTCATATCGCAAAGTTTGACCGTATTCTGCTGCATCCGAGACCTTGAATAAATATGTGATGATCATTTTACAGATCAGGCCATTTCCATTCTAGTGATAACAATCTTCAAATAAATGGCTCGTATTCTAAAACAAAGCCTTTTTTATTTGATTTTTTGAATATGCTGCAGTAAAAAGTCAAGGGTGCCACCATAAAGCTATTGTCGGACGGGTCATTGACCTGGAGGTGAGTTTTTGTAACGGTTCACTCCGATGAGTAGTCAGCATTTTACCTTGTGCAGGGGAACTCCATAAAGGCCTGTTTATGCAGGTTATTGGCCTCTCCCTCTACAGCCTATTGGAGTAATCATCCTGGGCTGTAATTGCACTCTTGTGTCATCACATGCAGATGAGGGAGGAGAGGCCGCTGCTGGAGTACACAGTTGTACAGTATATAAACGCCACACGGTCCTGGCTTCAACACCTCGCTCTTCCCTCAGCTTGCCTCAGCATCTCTGCTCTCTCACCTCCACCCACAACAACCACCACAATGGCCTTTGCTGGACGATGGGAAACTGAGACCCAGGAGGGATACGATGCTTTCTGCAAGCTGCTCGGTGAGAACGCAACCTGAATTTTAACCCACTTTGCTACTTTCATGGTAGTTCCTGACTGAATTTTTCTCTCTATTTAACCTTCTTATGCAGTATATCACCATTTGTTATACTAGTATCCTCTATATTTTGCATTTTTCAGTCTGATTTTTTTGCTTAATTCAAGATTTTTTTTTTGCTTAATTCAAGATATCTTTTGCTTAATTCAAGACTTTTTTTTGCTTAATTCATTTTTTTTTTTTTTGCTTAATTCATAATCACCTAAAGAGTAACTTTTCAGTGAGATATAAGAATTTATTTTTAGACAATAGATTTGGAAAATCTTATTTCAAGAAATCTTATTAAGATAATTTTCACTTGTTCCACTGGCAGATTTTTTGCTTGACATGAGCAAAAAATGTCTTTAATTAAGCAAAAAAAAAAAAAAAAAAATCTTTAATTAAGCAAAAAAAAATCTTGAATTAAGCAAAAAAAAAAAAAAAAAAAAATCTGCCAACGGAACAAGTAAAAAATATCTCGGAAAAATTTATTGAAATAAGATTTTCCAGATCTATTGTCTGAAAATAAGTTCTTATATCTCACTGAAAAGTTACTCTTTTGGTGATTATGTCCTATTTTAAGTGTGATGAGATATTTTGACTAGAAATGAGAAAAATATACTTGGTAAAGTTTTGATTTTTGCAGTGTGTGGCAGTTCCTGAATGAATTTTTCTCTCTATTTAACCTTTCTTTTGCAATATATCACCATTTGTTATAATAGTATCCTCAATATTTTGCATTTTTCAGTCATAATTTGCAGATATTTTCCTGTAGGTAACTTACTGATCATGTAGATGTTCAGAAAAGCTCAGAGTAAAGTAGATGACAAACAGGAAGAAAACTCCAAAGCACTCTCTTTATGCAGTTAAAATGCCTTTATTCTCATGGCATGGTCATATATAGACCTTAAAAAACACTTCAATGCATTCCAGCTTCAATCCTTCATCAGGAAGTCAAACAAAACAGAAGCCTGGAAAACTGTAGGTTCTTTTAAAGTAGGTCCTGACCAATAGGAACCTGTTTTTTAAGGTCTATATATGACCATGCCATGAGAATAAAGGCATTTTAAAGTTTAAAGAGAGTGCCTTGGAGTTTTCTTCCTGTTTGTTATCTACTTTATAAATCCCTTTTTCCAAAGAGCACCTCGAACAAACTCTTTTTTGGGTCCTAGAAGCATTCTTTCCCATGACTTTTCAAGCTGAGAGTAAAGTTGAGGGTTTCATCAAAAAGAGAGAAAACTGAAGAAAAAAAAAAGACTTTTTCAGCAAAGATACCAATAACTGAGTTTAAAAATCAGCTGTCATTGATCCAACTCAATGGGTTTTACTGTTGAATCAATGTTGTAGAAGATGACGGTGTTTCCACGGTAATTATGGAGCCTCTGAACGTCCAAATGGGTCATATCTGATGACGATAAAAAGTTGACAAACTGTATTTTACACCAATTACTTATAAGTATTGATAGGATTAGTAGATCAACAGGTTTTAAACAGTTTACATTAGCAGACCGTTTTGGTTGCTAGTGACTGTTTAGGTCTTTGAGGGTTAATTCCAGGTCCCTTTCACATCCTTACTGAATTCTCCGTCCTCCTGTCCCATATCAGGTATCCCCAATGACATCATCGAGAAGGGCCGTGACTACAAGCTGATCACAGAGGTCACCCAGGATGGTAATGACTTCTCCTGGACCCAGGTTTACCCCACCAACGCAAGGGTCACCAACAAGTTCACCATCGGCAAGGAGTGCGACATGGAGACCATCGGAGGGAAGAAATTCAAGGTAGGAGGGAAAATGATAATACTAATGGTTTTGATTTCTATAGGGCTTTTCAAGGCACTCAGAGGGTGTAGGCTGTGAAATGGCATTAAATTCTGTTTTAGTCTTGAAAAGGTCTTCAATTTAACTTGTCGGAACCCTGTGCACTAATTGATCTCACGTTGAAGAAAAATGGACCAATGGACCTTGAAGTGATTAAAAACTTTGATAACCACTGAGTACATAGAACAAATCTGATTAACATATCTCATTAGTTGCTTTTGTAATGCATGCTTAAATTGTAAAGAGACTTTGTGGACACCCTGTATGTGGAGGACTGTCATGTGACCGGTTGTTCTGATTCCTTTTCTGTGTTCAGGCCACAGTCCAGATGGAGGGAGGAAAGCTGAGCACATCCTTCCCCAACTATCAACACGTCACTGAGATCGTTGGAGGCAAGCTCGTCGAGGTAAATACACTCACTTAGGCTTTTAGTGCAGAGAAACAAGCGTGATGATAATAGTTATAACACTCAACTGTCTGCAGGGATCATTAGACCTAATGATGTTACTTCTCTGCACAGTAGGATTAGCATTTATGAAACAAAAACGGACTCAATCATGGACTAGCATGACCAAGTCCATTTAACAAGATATTACCTGCAATCAATTTCGGAGATCATTTCCATATTCTCACGAGACCCAAGATAATACACATTTTGGCTTTTTTACATTAAATAATGCCCTTGATTGTTGATTTTTTTTTTTAAAGCTCTATTTTTTAAAATTAATTTATGGAATGTCCTTTGACGTATACAGCATTTTACAAATTCAAATTTTATTATTATTATTATTTTTTTTTTATTAACCTTTATTGAACCAGGAAAAAACATTTTTCAACATACATACATACTAGAAATATATATAAAACACGTAATAAAAACACAAAAATGGTAGTAGTAGTAGTAGTAGTAGTAGTAGTTTATTTGGTCGTTAATCACTTCAAACAACAAACAAAAACAACATATCCATTGTTCCATGTACAATGTGACTGAAAGGGTTTAGGCTGAAGTTCAGACTTATTTTGCTGAATCCTATTTACAATTTACACAATTTTTCCACTAGAAAACAATGAAAAAAAAATTTTTTTTTCAATGTAATCATTGCTAAAAATACAGCAGAAGAGAATACATATTTAATTTAATGCAGGTAAATCATGTCCTTATCTCAACTACCAATATTGATCCTAGTCTTTTAAATTAGTGTTTTCTTTCGTCAATCCTGAGCTCTATATTTTTGAATAATAGTTAATTTGTACATCTTTTTAAAAGTTTTAATTGTTTTAGACTGCTTTGATCGATCTTCCAGGCCATTATAAAGATTAACTCCTCTAACAGAAATACATCTACTTTTTATTACCTCCACCAGGAGGTATTGTGATCACTTTGCTTTGTGTGTTTGTTTGTTTGTTTGATTGTTAGCAACTTTACGGGAAAACTATTCCAACCATCCTTACCAAATTGTACCCACAGATAGGCCTAGGCCCTGGGACCAACCCATTAAATTTTGGGCCAAGTAGGCCAAAGTTCAAGGTCACAGCAAGGTCACAAAATGTCAAATTTTCCTATCTCTCATCATTGAGCAATTTCTGGAACTTCATAAAAAATTCAAAACGAATCTGATTAGCCTTCAATCTGATCCACCCGTAGCTTATAACAATGTCTTGTATCTGGTACAAAATTGTCCACATCCACTGTGGAATGCGGACTCTGTGGACATTTCAATTTAACATTGAAAATCCCATTTACCACACATTTTTCATTATAACTCAACAAATATTGATTGGAATTTAATATAATTGGACATACACATGACTGGTGCCAAGCTTCAACTTTTTCTGCTGTATGGAACAACCTTGAAACTGTTTAATCTAAAAAGAAACAGTCGATCCACACATGCACACCGTTCGGGGTGCTTGGCGGAGGTTTGTGTTCTCTGAACACTTGTTTTATTTGTTCTTGCCTTAGCTTACATACACTACAAATACACTGAATACAGGAGGGTGTCATATTCGACTGAATTATTGGGCCCTTTATGTGGACTGCAAAAAACTACAACTTGTCATGAGCAAAAAAACCCCTGCTTAATTGTATTTTGCTCATATCTCACTATACTTTTTTTTTTACCCTTTCTCCAAATAGACCTCCACCGCTGGCTCTGTAGTGCTGAAGAGAACCAGCAAGAAGATCTAAATGCTGTTCAACCCTTGACTTCTACACCAGTTACAACAGAGACCTCAGAATTAAAGCAACTAAAAATAAAATAAGACTTAAACCAACTGGAGCCTGTGTTACTGTCTTCACTACAGTTTGTGTGTCATTATATATATGATGGTCCTGTGATATTTACATCTATTTGAAGGTAAATATGCCAGTCCAGATGGAGGGAGGAAAGCTGAGCACATCCTTCCCCAACTACCAACACGTCACTGAGATCTGCTTAGATGCAGGTCAGCTGATTGGGCTGTGAGCAACAGGTGGAGAGGGTGGAAGTTGATGAGGGAGAGGACAGCAGTTGGGAGTCCAAGGTGAAAGTGAAGCTTCTCAGATAGCAGCTGACACTACGTCGGATCTGGCCACAACTCGCCAGATTCACATAGTAATCATGCCCGTTGAACGTCATTGGATCAGATGTGGCCAGGGTCATCAGACTGACAGTCTAAATAAGGGGTGGCCAACCCTGGTCCTGGAGAGCCACTGTCCTTCATGTTTTAGATGAATCCCTCTTCCAGCACACCTGATTCAAACGATAAGCCTATCATCAAGCTCTGCAGAAGCCTGATAACAACCGTGAGGTGTGCTGGAAGAGGGAAATCTATCATTTCATCAATCATTTTTTTTCTATCATCTATCACTATCATTTAAAAAAAAAAAATCTGATTTGATGGAATAAAATCTACTTATTTCTGACATTTTCCCAACATATCTGAAGATAAAAAACATCTCCTCCAGAAAGATACTGTTCCCATCAGGCTTTTATTTCCCTCATCCACACATGTATATTTTTAGTATTATTAGTATTTCAGGTAGAGCACTAGTTACAATGCAATGTCAAATAATCCTCATTCATCGATACCTGATTCCTTTTTTTATTATTATTACATTTTTACATATTCGATTACAAAGTATACGCATATAGAACTCAAACCTAAATCTCATGTTCCCTCACAGAGGATAAATCAGAATAAATCAAATCAAACACACAGTAAAACAGTAGTTTAAAAAAATTCCTCCACTGATCCTTCTACTACTACAACCCTTTTCCTTTCAGTTTTTGATTTCATATTCAAGCACTTCTGCTCTTATATCTGAATCCTGTCTCTTAACTCCAAAGACAAAGCCTTTCCCTTAAACCTCCTATAACCATTTTCTATAAATGATTGATAAAGTCATTGACATGCTCATAAAATAGTTCATATCACAATGTTTGACTGTATTCTATTGTATCCGAGACCTTGGATAAGTGCGTGATGATCATTTTACAGATCAGGCCATTTCCATTTTAGTGATAACAAATAAATGGCTTGTATTCTAAAACAAAGCCTTTTTTATTTGATTTTTTTAATACGCTGCAGTAAAAAGTCGAGGGTGCCACCATAAAGCTATTGTTGGACGGGTCATTGACCTGGAGGTGAGTTTTCATACTGGTTTTCCCTTGTGCAGGGGAACTCCATAAAGGCCTGTTTATGCAGGTTATTGGCCTCTCCCTCTACAGCCTATTGGAGTAACCATCCTGGGCTGTAATTGCACTCTTGTGTCATCACATGCAGATGAGGGAGGAGAGGCCGCTACTGGAGTACACAGTTGTACAGTATATAAACACCACACGGTCCTGGCTTCAACACCTCACTCTTCCCTCAGCTTGCCTCAGCATCTCTGCTCTCTCACCTCCACCCACAATAACTACCACAATGGCCTTTGCTGGAGTATGGCAAACTGAGACCCAGGATGCATACGATGCTTTCTGCAAGCTGCTTGGTGAGAACGCAACCTGAATTTTAACCCACTTTGCTACTTTCATGGTAGTTCCTGACTAAATTTTTCTCTCTATTTAACCTTTATTACGCAGTATATCACCATTTGAAATAAATACATAAATAAGTAAATTTGTTATAAAAAATTTGTTATAATAGTATCCTCAATATTTTGCATTTTTCAGTCATAATTTGCAGATATTTTCCTGTAGGTAACTTACTGATCATGTAGATGCAGGATGACGTAGGCAAGGTAGGCAGCTGCCTAGGGCCCCCTCACTGAAGAGGGCCCCCAATGGCGGCATGGTCATTTACCTGTACAACTTATTAAAAACCATTGTAAACAAACCACCACAGTGAGGCAGCGCTAACCCTCTCCTGTACTGTTTTGTGACTGGGGCCCCCCAGACTAGAGGGATTCCCCCTATGCAATGACAAACACTATGAGGGTCATGTAGAAGTGACCTCCGCCCTCGCACACCCCCCATCACACCCCCCACTTGCTGTCAGTGGAACTAACGGTCTGTCCACACTGAGCACGGCGGCGGCCATTTTGATGAAGAGCACCTACCCTTCAGGGTTTGCAAAAAGACAAAAAACGAAAGAAGAGGAGGAAAAACGCCAACGACACAGCAGTAAGTATTAAGTAAACCATTGTCTTCTCCAAATAGGCTACAACTGTGTGATATGTTTGAAAGTGTGCGAACAAAAGCCCTCACATCAGTGACCAAACACACAGATAGATGTTAGCATGAGAGGGAGAGGTTCAGTTCAAGAACTAATCATATACACACAACACAACTGTGTTCTGTTTTCAGAATTTAAGTATAAAATAAACACAACTTCTCCATCGCCCTTTTCTACTGTTGTACAGCGTTCCAAAACTTCTTTTGAGCTAAATAATTTGGATGTGGAGGACCGAAGTACGACAGCATTAAAAGTATTTAGTCCTGAAAAGCCAAAGCTAAGCCTACTGAAGTGTTTTCACTTACTCTGGACGGTTGTCTGCTCCTGCTGCCGTCACCCACACAACTTTATTCCAAATAAAATTGTCTGGTCCTATGAATCCCATCCAGTTTGGCCAAATAATCCATCCAGTTCAGTGTACATTTTCAGTTAGCTAGCAGTTTCCGTTGGTGATCTGTCCATCCCATTAGGAGAAAAATGTCCCTTTTCCATTGCGTTTGTCCGTCTCATCAGTACGTCTGTTCCTTGTGTGTCAGCTGGTTTAGGCACAGAAGAGGACTAGAGTAGGACTGCAGCAGAAGTTTGTATTTTCAGTCCAACATTAGTTCAGTCCCTCACATCAGCTCTGTGCCCTCACTGCGGAACTGAGTTATGTTCACGTTCAAGGAGGCGCCCGTAAACAATACATGAGGCATTCAGGAACAATTAGAATAATTAGGAAATTACAACACTTTTCAAAATCGTCAAATATTCAGAATATTCAAATACAACATCAAAAAAATGAATGGCGGTGTCTGTGAACCATGTCTATGAACCATGTAATCACAATCCTACATTTTAAACTCTGTAATTATCTATATTTCCCACACTTGCCCGTCAACACATCACAACACTTTGCACCATGGGCTCAGGTAGTTTTGCCAATAAGGTCTGATGTTACATTTTGGCGCATTATGGGAAGTGAAGTTCTTCTCCTGCAAAGTTACTATCAAATCCTCAGCACTTTAATCATATACTTCTACAATAAGGACAAAAGTAAGCCTACTCACCAAATGCCTTCTTTTTTTTTTAGGCGCTTTGCTTAAATTTCTGTCAGCACCAACTGATAGTGACAATTTGTGTCATTCCCATCAACAATGCCAAACTGAAGACACTGTGTCCTTCATTACACTCTGGTGGATACTCTGTGTTGCGTAATACATGACTCAGTAAATGCACCAGAAAACAGGAAATCGCATCTGGATTTTATTTTTCTTCTGTGGTGATTCGACCACCACATCTTCACGTATTAGGGGCCTCACTTTACTTTCTTGCCTGGGGCCCCCAGATATCTTGAAACGGCCCTGTGTAGATGTTCAGAAAAGCTCAGAGTAAAGTAGATGACAAACAGGAAGAAAACTCCAAGGCACTGTCTTTAAGCATTAAAATGCCTTTATTCTCATGGCATGGTCATATATAGACCTTAAAAAACACTTCAGTGTTTCAGCTTCAAGCCTTCATCAGGAAGTCAAACACAACAGAAGCCTAGAAAACTGTAGGTTCTTTTAAAGTACGTCCTGACATATTAACCCTTTCCACATTACATCACGCTCTGTTCGCATCACAAACAAGTGCCATGACGGACGGCGGAAGTGCCGGACTGCACACTGGACGGCAAACCGGCTAATATAGAATTTGATCTGACCGTTGTCGTTTTTGTTCATTTTTTAATCCTGCTTTACACGTACAGTGGTCGCACACAACAGTTCCATCCCTCTTCACAGACACCCATGGTTTCAGCTGGTTCCAGACAGAGCCTGGATCTGATGGACCTGATATTACGGATAGAACAGGCTCTGTTTGTGTCCATAGCATATTAACTCCACCTAGCTAGATAGCTAGACTGGGTTAACATTTTTTTTTTTTAGACTGGGTTAACTACTATGAGCCACTCTGTTCCAGTGGCTGTCATTAGTAGCCTTCAATATCAGCTCTGCTGTTGCAGTGGCTGCCTTTTTTTACCAGCTACACTGTGTTTTATGAAATACTGTTACTGTCATTATGCTGTTCCATATGTTCTCGTGGTGGAACTGTACATATGACTGTGTGTAGACAGTAGAAAGGCAGACACTTCAACAACCGAGCTAACACTGTAGGATACTGATGACACACACTAACATTGTGACACCATGTTAGTTAATTAGAGCTGCTTTTGGTTCCAGTCTATTTGAGTTTGGATGGCATGCTGGGGGAAACATGTTAAAAACATACACAGCTAGCTAGCTAACGTTAGCTGTATCTTACCTTTACCATTAGGAGATACATTCCTCTGCCGTGAGCGCAGTACAGCCACTGGGTAATCTACCCTGACACTAAGAACTGGTATCATCCAGACTTTAGTCTGCTTTTAGATCAGCACCTGTGTATGGGGACGCTCCATTTCAGTGGTGACTGCTCGTCTTTCAGAGAAGGGAAGCTCATTGTCGGCTTACATTTAAAAAAAATGTCAAGTTATTTAAACATAAATTTGTCCCTCTGTTCCTTTTTAGGAAAATGGTCCGTGACCTTATCATACCAAGTAAACAAGAAAACATTGAAATTATATTAAATTGAAAGAAGGAAATACAATGAGTGTGTTTTATTTACAGTGCAAGAAATGAACAAGTAATTTCGTAGTGGTTTCTCTTTCGATTTCACAGCAGAATGCGTGACAGTATTAAACTGAACTCTGTCAAGTGAAGGAGTAGATCTCAAACTAGCTGTCAATCAAACAGGATTCAGCCTTTCGACTGATCCTCCAATCAGCACGTGGAAGCCCAGCATCCAGCCCGACCGAGCTCCGCCCACAGCTCCATTTACCCCCAGAGACGCTGAGCAACATTGTGGCATTCATCCAATTACCGTCCAATTTTGAGGCAATGAAAAAAACTGTTCCACTCAGTCCCACTGAAGTGCATGGACGCTGAGCGTCTACGGACAAATGCACTGAGCAGAGATCGAATGAGAAAACAGAGACACGAGAATGTATGAGAAGTGAACAACATCGAGTCTGTTGATTTGTGATAAAGCTGATTCTGAACGAACTTGTCTGTGAGATGAACGTGTTCTAACACATTTGTAGTCAATGAAATGTCAACACAACTGTACATATTTGACCATTTAATTTTTGTAATTTTAGGGGAAGCCAAGCTTCCTTTCCAGTCTACGAGAAATCACCTCTGCTCCATTTATAACATAATGGTACAGATCGTGTGCTTTAAACTCCGGTAGACTGGAGGATTTTGCTCGATCCGTAAACACATCAGGAGGGAGAAGGGTTGGTAGCTAGCCCTGCTATCGCTAGGTTCTCCAAATAGCGTTCTTTCTGCTGTCCAGTAAAGTTAGTCACTTCGCAGGACAACTCCAAAATTCTATTTTCAGTACTGGTAGCCATAATCTGTTGCTCATTCGTTTGTTTGTTGTGTTGCTTTTGCCGTCCACCATGGCGCTGAACCCCTAGTCACGTGATAACTGTGACGTTGGTGCAAAGGGTCAATATGAAGCTGCCAACTGGGCAAGTCGGTAAGAACGCAACCTGAAGTTAACCCACAAAGACCCACTGCTACTTTCATGGTAGTTTCTGACTGAATTTTTCTCTCTATTTAACCTTTTTTTATGCAGTATATCACCATTTGTTAAAATAGTATCCTCTATATTTTGCATTTTTCAGTCATAATTTTCAGAATTTTTCCTGTAGGTAACTAACTGATCATGTAGATGTTCATAAAAGCTCAAAATAAAGTAGATGACAAACAGGAAGAAAACGCCAAGGTACTCTCTTTAAGCATTAAAATGTCTATTCTCATGGCAAAGTAGGTCCTGACCAATAGGAACCTGCCAAGTGGACAAATTGGCAGGTTCCTATTGGTCAGGACCTACTTTCCAAGAACCTACAGTTTTCCAGGCTTCTGTTTTGTTTGACTTCCTGATGAAGGATTGAAGCTGAAATACATCGAAGTGTTTTTTTTTTAAGGTCTATATATGACCATGCCATGAGAATAAAGGCATTTTACTGCATAAAGAGAGTGCCTTGGAGTTTTCTTCCTGTGTGTCATCTACTTTATGAATCCCTTTTTCCAAACAACACCTCGAACAAACTCTTTTTTTGGGTCCTAGAAGCATTCCTTCCCATGACTTTTTAAGCTGAGAGTAAAGTTGAGGGTTATATCAAAAAGAGAGAAAACTGAAGAAGAAAATGACCAAAAACTGAATGTAAAAACAAGTGTCATTTATCAAACTTCATTTGTTTTACTGGTGAATCTGGTGTTGTAGAAGATGACGGTGTTACCATGTTCACTACAGAGCCTCTGAACATCCAAATGGATCATATCTGATGATGATGAAGCCACCATTTATTATTATTATTTATTTTCAGTGAAAATCAGGTTTTTGCTTATCTGGAATTTACTAATCATGTAGAACAATATCATGTTGTTCAAAAGTTATTCAAAAACAAAACAAAAAAAAATCCTAAGCAATTTATCACCATTTGTTACAGTATTATTCTCTGCATTTTGCATTTTTCAGTAAAAATCATGTGTTTTCCTAAATTTAATATAGTGACCGTGTAATGTTCATAAAACTTAATATATATTTTGCTAAAAAAATGTAACTTTTTTTCAGTTTTCTCTGCTTTTATACAATAACCTTTAAATTTACCCTTAACTGAACATAAAACAAGCATCTCCATCCACTGTCATTGATCCAACTCCATGGGTTTTACTGGTGAATCGATGTTGTAGAAGATGATGGTGTTTCCACGGTAACTACAGAGCCTCTGAACGTCCAAATGGGTCATATCTGATGACCATGAAAAGATGATAAACTGTATTTTACACCACTTATTTACAAGTATTGATAGGGTTAGTGGATCAACAGGTATTTAACAGTTTACATGAGCAGACCGTTTTGGTTTCCAGTTCCTTACTGACTTCTTTGTCCTCCTGTCCCACATCAGGTATCCCCGATGACAAAATCGAGAAGTGCCGTGACTACAAGCTGATCACAGAGGTCACCCAAGATGGTAATGACTTCTCCTGGACCCAGATTTACTACACCACCACAAGGGTCACCAACAAGTTCACCATCGGCAAGGAGTGCGACATGGAGACCGTTGGAGGGAAGAAATTCAAGGTAGGAGGGAAAATGACCGAAACGGTATCTTCATCAAGGCTAGAAATAAAGTCTCTTACCAATTTAAGAAATTCATTACAAAAGCAAATACAATGTCATATCTAACTACTTACAAATGTCTATTCAAGCAACATTTCGGTCTGGATGATCTTTATCTTTAACATAAACCCCAAAGAAACAAATCCAGGGCAGTGATATCTGTTGAACGAGGTGTCCAGGGAATTGGGCCATCCCTTCCAATCCACCGGTCTGGACATTTCAGATTTAGGAGCCCACTAAATTCAGTCCCCAATGTGGTGGTGCACCATTTACATGGAAGATGATGGTGGATTGAAGGTCATCCAGTTGTGGTGACACATATTCAGTCAAAAGCTCAAGGTCAACATTTGCACACAGGGTCTTAAAAGTCTTGAATTTACAAATCTGCATTGAATACCTTTTTTAAAAAAGTCTTTAAAATGTATTACATTTGATCAGAATCGTGTTGTATGTGAATGTGACATGTAAGTAAACTTCAGTGGTTTGGTGCATATATAGAACATGAAGTAATTAGGAAGCATGCAGTAAAAAATAAAATAAAGAAAGAAGTAAGAGAATAAAGTAAGCTAAAGTTCAAAGACCAATGGGTTGATATGGTAGGTCTTAATTTATGTTGCCATAAATGTGTTTAAATGTGTCTGTTAAATGTCCAAACTGCAAAGAAAGTAATGTTAGTTAATTCAGCTACACCCATTCCAACCTGACAATTTATATTGAAATTAGGAACCAATTAAGGCTAACTTTGCCCCCAGCGAGGAATGACTTGGAATGGTGGGAATGGAGGAATTGGAGTAAATAAAAACATTTTCCTAAATTGTAAGAGTCAGGAATTTTTGCCAGTATGGCTATGAAATATAGTCGTGGAAAAAATGATTAGACCACCCCGTGTTTTCTTCAATTTCTTGTTCATTTGAATGCCTGGTCCGACTAAAGATACATTTGTTTGGACAAATATAATGATAACAACAAAAATAGCGCATAGTAGTTTAATGATATCTATCCATTTTTCACGGCTTTCTTGATAATAACCAAAATCACTTGGTTCTTACATGAATATCTATGGCATTGTACTGACAAAAGCAGTGCTTTTAGACATCCCATATTTTCTTTTCTGTCTGTTTTAGTCACGATACACACAGGAGTTAGTACTTGATTGCATCACTATTGTTTTTGATGACTTTTGATGGTCTAATCCTTTTTTCTGCGACCGTAGGCTGTGAAATGGGCATTAAATTCTTTTTTAGTCTTAAAAAGGTCTTAAATTTAACTCGTAGAAACCTGTCAGAACCCTGTGCACTAATTGATCTTGAAGAAAAATGGATTACAAAGTGATTCAAAATTTGATATCCCCTGAGTACATAGAACAAATCTGATTAACATATCTCATCAGTTGCTCTTGTAATGCATGCTTAAATTGTAAAGAGACTTTGTGGACAGCCTGTATGTGGCGGACTGTCATGTGACCGGTTGTTCTGATTCCTTTTCTGTGTTCAGGCCACAGTCCAGATGGAGGGAGGAAAGCTGAGCACATCCTTCCCCAACTATCAACATGTCACTGAGATTGTTGGAGACAAGCTTGTCGAGGTAAATACACTCACTTAGGCTTTTAGTGCAGAGGAACAAGCGTGACGATAATAGTTATAACACTCAACCGTCTGCAGGGATCATTAGACCTAATGATGTTACTTCTCTGCACAGTAGGATTAGCATTTATGAAACAAAAACGGACTCAGTCATGGACGAGCATGACCAAGTCCATTTAACAAAATATTACCTGCAACCAGTTTCGGAGATCATTTCCATATTCTCACGAGACCAAAACAATACACATTTTGGCTTTTTTATATTAAACAATGCCCTTGATTGTTGACTATTTTTTTCATATACACACACACACATATATATATATATATATATATATATATACATACACACACACACATACATACATATATATATATATATATATATATATACATACACACACACACATACATACATATACATACATATATATATATATATATATATATATACATATATATATATATATATATATATATATATATACACACATATATATATATATATATATATATATATACACACATATATATATATATATATACACACATATATATATATATATATACACACATATATATATATATATATACACACATATATATATATATATATACACACACATATATATATATATATATACACACACATATATATATATATATATATATACACACACATATATATATATATATATATACACACACATATATATATATATATATATACACACACATATATATATATATATATATATATATATATATATATATATATATATATATATATATATATATATATATATATATATATATATATATATATACACATACATACATACATACACACACACACACACATATACATATTCCTTTGCAATATATAGCATTTTTTTTTTAAGAAAGGCTGGATTCTTGTCCCTAACAGAGGTTTTTTTTTTTTTTTTTTTTTTTTAAGTTGAACCAGGAAAAAACATTTGCAAGAGTGTTACAGACAAAAGAGATTTCATCCATACATACACACTAGAAATATATATAAAACACATAATAAAATAACAAAAAGTACGTTGAATACAGGAAGATATTGTCTTTCACTGAATTGTTGAACCAGTTTGTGAGATCATTTCAATATCCACATGAGACCCAAGATAATACACATTTTGGCTTTTTTGCATTAAATAATTGCCTTAATTGTTGATTTTTATTTATTTATTTTTTCAGTTATATTTTATTCATTTACTTATGTAATGTCCTTTGCCGTATACAGCATTTATTTTTAGAATTTTTTAAATTATAATTATTTTTATTTAACCTTTATTGAACCTGGAAAAAAACATTTGCAAGAGTGTCACAGACAAAAGAGATTTTATAATACTAGAATTATATATAAAATACATAATAAAAACAAAAAAAATTGTTGTAGTAGTTTATTCGGTCATTAATTACTTCAAACAACAAACAAAAACAACATCCATTGTTCCTTATACAGTGTGACTGAAAGGGTTTAGGCTGAAGTTTAGACTAATTTTGCCGAACCCTATTTACAATTAACACAATTTTTCCACTAGAAAACAAACAAACAATGAAAAAAAAGTTTTTTTTCATTGTAATCATTGCTAAACATACAGCAGAAGAGAATACATATTTAATTTAATTCAGGTAAATCATGTCCTTATCTCAACTACCAATATTGATCCTAGTCTTTTAAACAAGTATTTTCTTTCGTCAATTCTGAGCTCTATATTTTTGAATAATACTTCATTTGTACATCTTTTTAAAAGTTTTAATTGTTTTAGACTGTTTTTAATCGATCTTCCAGGCCATTCCAAAGATTAACTCCTCTAACGGAAATACATCTACTTTTTTAAATTGTTCTTACCTTAGCTTACATACGCTACAAATACACTGAATACAGGTAGATATTGCATTTGACTGAATGACTGGGCTCTTTATGTGGATTGGAAAACACTACAACTTCTCATGAAACAAAATTATCTGCTTAATAACTGTATTTTGCTCAAATCTCACTATACTTTATTTATTTTTTTACTCTTTCTCCATATAGACCTTCACTGCCGGCTCCCTAGTGCTGAAGAGAACCAGCACGAAGTTCATTAATTGGACTACAATTTTCTCTATAACACTGTAATACTGTGATTCTCATTTTCCTGTTTTCCACCATACCACCGTCTGTTCTCGTCACATGTGATGTTTTGATAAGGTCTTATGTGTGTGTCTCAGTTCATAAAGTTGAACACTTTCTGGTAAAGCGGGGTGTGTGTAGGTCATCTTGACCTGAGAGTAGGGACGAGAAGAAGTTCCCACCAAAGCCATGTTCAAAACAAAGTCATTAATAATATATGCCTTTATATACTATATAAAGAAATGTTTACTATACCCATGTTTGTTTGTTTGTTTTTTCAACACAACTTCATCAAAGGCTAAAGACGTTCATTTTGTCTTCTGTTTATGTAAATATACAGGGGTTGGACAAAATAATGGAAACACCTTCTATGATGCCACAATGTTAGATGTTTCCATTATTTTGTCCAACCCCTGTAGTATTTTCTTTTGTTCAGACAAGGAAGGAAGCAGGTAACATTTAAAACTCTTCCTTGTCTGAACAAAAGAAAATACTATATTTACAACTTCATCGATATCATCTGCCTGTTATTTTTTCACTTCAACCTACTATAGCAACATAAAAGGCCAAAAAACACACAAAAAAGATAAAATCTGATTTGAAAAATGTATATGATTTACTGCATAAATAACACAAAGATGCTCAACGAACCTTTTCAAAGACTTTAAAAGTGAATATTGGTTCCAAAAATTAGGTATAGAAAATCAAAATTGTAATAAATTAAAACTATACTCAAATATTTGACATTAAAGTACATCTTTACATTGGTGTTTTTTCCAGTTTTCTCACCTGCCCCGGTCCTCCCGATTTCTGCATCCGGTGCAGGTGGGGTCATTCTCACCCTTACCTTTAAAAAAAAAAAAAATAATAATAATATTATCTTTCTCACTCTTACCTGCAATGCAAATGCAGTCTGTGGATTAGAATCTGCAAGTTTGGCCAGTTTTTTCCATTTTAAAAAAGGACAAAAAAATATGAAGATATGGTAAGAATTGTAAGCAAATTTTTTTTGGCAGCTTGTACAAGTAGAGTTACAGTCACGCATGAACAAATGGGCAGTTGGTCTGGTCGTGACAGGAAGCAGAACCTGTAAGGGATGTACAGGATGGAGTACCCAAATGCAACACACTCAGATGAACAGTTCCCCAAGTTTTTTTAATGAAGTATTACACAGGTAATGATCAGGCTGTGGGAGAGCTCAGGTGGTCAGGTGCAATGTTCAGGATCAGCGGGGGTTTGAAGAGTCAGAACCGCAGATGTGGACAGACAAAACAGCGCTCAGTGAAGCCAAGACCGGCAAGCGCCATGCCATCACAGACAGATGAGAGACAGGAAAAGCCAAGGCAGATCTCACAGACAGGGACAGAAGGCTGGTCGGCTTACCGGGGCAGAGACGAAGAAATGTGAACTGAATCAGATGGAGTTGGAACCGAGAAGTCAAACGGGAACACGAGTCTGACATGAACCAGAGCTGCTTAAATGCAGGTCGGCTGATTGGGCACACCTGTGAGCAACAGGTGGAGAGAGTGGAAGCTGATGAGTGAGAGGAGTCCCAGCTGAAACTGTTTGTAGCTTCTCAGATAGCAGCTGAACCTGCGCAGGATCTGGCCACAACTCACCAGATTCACATAGAAACCACACCTGCTGAGCGTAATTGGATCAGATGTAGCTGGGATCATCAGACGGACAGTCGAAACCAGGGGTGGCCAACCCTGGTCCTTGAGAGCCACTATCCTGTTTTAGATGTATCCCTCTTCCAACACACCTGATTCAAATAATAACCCTATCATCCAGCTCTGCAGAAGACTGATAATGACCATCAGGTGTGTTGGAAGAGGGAAGCATCTAAAACAGGCAGGATTGTGGCTCTCCAGGACCAGGGTTGCTGACTCCTGGTCTAAATGAAAGGTTATGGACTGTTCTGGGGTGGACCGTGCAGACCGAACGCGCTCACAGTTTGAAAGTTAACAGTCGACATGTGACGTCAAAGCAGCGACCAGGGAGGCAGATACACACAACAGACTTCAGCAACACACTGACTGGCAAAAGTCAACGGTAAGTGCTTTATTTAGAATAACAGTCACGCTATGAAGTGACTGCAGGACTGTAAAAATGTTGTTCAATCGAGCGTTAACGTTAGCGTTGCAGGTCTGGCAAGTGAATCCATACTGAGTCTGACCCATTGTGCAAAAAGACACTGGAGTAGATCCGTTTTTCCAAATCAGACTGAATTTTTTAGTCCATTTGGCCCATGTCTGGTCCAGTTAGATTTTGCTCTGTGGGTTTTGAAGTGTGGCAAAGTGAAGGAGGAGACAGCTTTGAAGCAAACTGTAACACAACCAACCCATAAACATGGAAGACGCTAAACAGCATGTTGGCCCTCTGCATGGAAATATGAGTTAAAAAAAAAAAAAAGACGGAACAGCTGTTTCAAGTTATTTTGTTTTAAGTTGTTTTGTTGAAACTGTTGAAGGTGTTTAATAACTCCGTTAAGTGTGTATATATTCCCTTCTTTCTTGAGTCTGTTTGCATGTGCAAAATGAAACCCGATTAATATAGATTAAAAATGAAAAATTTCATCGTGATTAAATGAAATTAATCCATGGCAACCCTGTGATTAATCTGATAAAAAAAAAATTTAATTCAAGATAGGAAAAACAATAGATGACGCATTTTAGATACAGCGTCTTGAATTGTTTTTCTTAGTTTTTACTTCTTAGTTATAAATAAGATTAGGGAAAATAAGTCTGTACTTCAGCCTAAACCCTTTTGGTCGCATTGGTTATGTTGTTTTTGTTTGTTATTTAAATTAAGTAATGATGGAATAAACTACTACTAATAATAAAAAAAAAAAAAAAAAAAAAAAAAAAAAAACACAGAAAAAATCAATGAGGGGGGTTTAAATTTTAAAAAATGTAATCATTTCACAGTACTATATGTATATGTATGAGAGAGAGCAAGAAATGGAGTATTTGATGATTAGGGCAAAAAAAGGTCATTTTTGTCCAAAAAAAAAAAAAAAAAAACATTTTAGGAAGGTGACAAGATGTAAAATTCTACATCAAAGATCACATTGGGATATAATGAACTGCATAAATATAAACACCACTTTTAATTGGTGTGTTATCTGTACGCATCATAAGCTTTCCACGTGTATGGTCACGCTGCTGCAAATACCACGCGATTAGCGGTTAGGGTTAGAGTTAGCGTTTACAGATATGTAAGCTTCTTGGCGTGAATTGACATGCAATCAAATTGGAGTTGAATAACACACGAGAGGATGAAAATGCATACGTATAGCATGGCAAATTCCATAAGAATGCAATTTCATGAAATGAGTCTGAAGATCATGTTAATGTATCACCAGGAAAAGTAAAAAATAAACCCCAAAAAACATGATGTAATATATGTAGAAGGTATGCATGTGAGGTCACCGCTAGCGGAAGTCACCGCGGTTCTGCCCACTGAGTGGCAGAAAGAGGGAGATGGGTGACAGCGTTTGCTTCAATACTGTCTAAACTGAAGAACAATATTTAATAAAAAATGGGGAGGAGCTGTTGTGCGATTGATTGTATGAACAGGTTGGAAAAGCAGTCGGAGCTATCGTTTTACAGACACCGAAAGACAAAGAAAAGAGACGTAGATGGATCCACAAATCCAGGAAACCAAACCTAGATCTGTGGATTCTGTTTGGTGTCAGCTAACATTAATTTATGCTGTATTTTTGGGTCAAATCAGACCTGAAATGACCTATTGTTTTGGCTAACGTTACTTCTCAGTAAAGCTCTTGGTTTCATGATCAGATCTTTCATGGTTTTTGTCTTCATTTTGTGATTCTGAACCTTGTGCTCCTACATGATTAGTAAACTAACTGAAACTGGGGCTAACCCAGTTTTTCAAATATGGGAGAACTGGAGAATAAAGCTATGACGGAGATTTAGGACCACATAAGAAAATAAAAACTCTTGTCACTACGAGAATAAAGTCATAAAATATCAATATAAACCTGTAATTTTATGAGAATAAAGTCGAATACAAAAAGAATCACAATGTTATGAGAATAAAGTCGTAGTTATAGAAAAACTCATAATTTAACAAAATGTCATTTGTTTATGAGATTAAAGTCATCATATTCCGACAATAAAGCCATAATATTAAAAGAATAATGTCGTCATTTAAAAACAGGCGGGAAAAATCTCCTAATTTCCCAGAATCCAGTGGTGCCCTGCTGGTCCACAGCAGTAGTATGTGTGCTGGATAAAGTACTTGATCTGAACTAGACTCAGTAAATCTCCTCAGTCCCAGTAGATCCTGCATGTATTCACTGGGGTCAGTCCATGGTCTACTGGAAATGCACTTTGGATCAGCTGTTTCTGTGGGCCCTAGTTTTGGACCCTGGTTGTTAATCATGATGAAACCATGTATATTTGTTTCAGGTAAAAATAGCGATGATCCCCTACACCAGGGGTGGCCAACCCTGGTCCTGGAGAGCCACAATCCTGCATGTTTTAGATCTATCCCTCTTTCAACACACCTGATTCAAATGATAAGCCCATCATGAAGCTCTGCAGAAGACTGATAATGACCGTCAGGTGTGCTGGAAGAGGGAAATGTCTAAAACATGGACCAGGACCAGGGTTGGCCACCCCTGCCCTCCACCCTGGATGTCAGGCAGTGGCAGCTGCTTGTCCTTCAGAGAGGGGAAGCTCATTGTCGGCTTACATCAAAAAAAAGTGTCAGGTTATTTAAACATACATTCGGCCCTCCGTTCCTTTTTAAGAAAATGCTCAGTGACCTAATCGTACCAAATAGGCGTCTTTTCCAGGGACTGGACCAGTGTCCTCTGAATGTCCAGCAGAGCTGGGCTGCTTAGATTGCCTTGGCCCATTGTGTTGTGGGTGTCAGACTTCAGCCTTTTTAAACAAGAGATGCTCCTTTCACTCCGACCAAGCTGACAGTATGATTGATTTAACTATCTACAAAATATATATTATTATTAAACTCGAACAAGAAATGATTAAATTATGTAACTGAAACAAGAAAACGCTGAAATTATGTTAAATTGAAACAAGGAAGTCCAATGAGTGTGTTTTATTTACAGTGCAAGAAATGAACAAGTAATTTCGTAGTGGTTTCTCTCTCGATTTCACAGCAGAATGCACGACGGTATTAAATTGAACTGTGTCAGTGAAGGGGTAGATCTCAAAATAGCTGTCAATCAAACACGATTCAGCCTTTCGACTGATCCTCCAATCAGTACGTGGGATTCTGGCATCCAGCCCGGCCAAGCTCCGCCCACAGCTCCATTCACCCCCAGAGACACCCGGCGTCCAGGGCAGGGACAACATCGTAGCATTTATCCAATTACTGTCCAGTTCTGAGGCTATGAAAAAAGCTGTTCCACTCAGTCCCATTGAAGTGCGTGGACGCCCAGCGTGTACGGGCAAATGCACTGAGCAGAGATCGTATGAGAAAACAGCGCAACGCGAATGGAGGAGAAGTGAACAACATCGAGTCTGATTTGTGATAAAGCTGATTCTGAACGAACTCGTCTGTGAGATGAACGTGTTCTAACACCTTTGTAGTTGATGAAATGTCAACACAACCGAACATATTTAACCATTTAATTTTCGGGGAAGCCGGGCTTCCCTTGCAGTCTATGAGAAATCACCACTGATGTCAGGATACTCCATTTCTGTCCACATGTCAGTGTTGGTGGACCACTCGTTCTTCGGTAGCTTGTACGGATCCATGTCCAGTCCAGTTGTCCTTAATTTAATTTCATATTTCACATTTTCTCGGTCTGGCTGTGTTTACTGCTATACTCCGTCGTGTTGAGCAGGTTGGTTTTTGACACTCAGTCTGGCTTAGAGGGCCGTGGCCTGGGGGGAAAGTGACATATGTGCATACTCTCTATATATAAAGTCATAAATTCAAGTCTTTGGAGGCTAAAATGCCTGATGTGTTCTCGTTTCAGTAGATGTGTCCGTCTCACAGTGTCTTAAATATCCTTAATCTTAACCTGTCTGTAGTCACGTCCTTGATCTCCACATCATTTACTCTTTCCATCCCACCTCCTTAGCTCACTTTCTGTTTCTACGTCTTCTCTTTTTGTTCTTCCGTGTCCGTCCTCCTCTGTCCTCTCTCCCCTCCTTGTCTCCTTCCATATCCACCCTATTTCTCCGTGGCTTCCGGCCAAGCAAACAATCAGTTAATTAACCAGCTCAGTCCCAGGATCATAGTGGAAGCTCTCAGAGGAGCACTGGAAAAGCTCTCATGGCTCTAAATTTACAGCTTCATTAAGTGGACTCGAGTAAGGTACAAATCTTTTAAATAAAATTGCCAGACACCAACCTCAGTGTGTGTGTGTGTGTGTGTGTGTGTGTGTGTGTGTGTGTGTGTCTGCGAGTACATACTGGCCTTGACTGGAGAGGTGGTGTCTCAATAGCTCCCTAATGAAAACAAAATCTGTGTTTTTTTGCCTCTGAGGTGGCGGTTATTTTGGTGTAATAATGAGACGTCCCCTCTCGCCGGCACCGAAGCAATCAACATCTTAGACTCCTGAAAAATTAAGGTTGGAAGGCAACAAGCAAGGTGTCGTTTGAGGATGTTTGTGTAGCTCAACGCTGGCGCAATCACTCCGCAATATCACTTCCTTTGTCCTCTCAGACAAACAGGCCTAATTGGCTATTTCCGCGTCTTCTGTTTCTGATTGGACATTCTGCCACCTTCTGATTGGTCTCCATCTCAGCACCAGAAGTGGAAACTGAAAATGGCTCCCTAACGTCCTCATATTGTGTTTCTTTTTATGCTTTTTTGAGCCGAAAAGTTGGAAATTCTTTCGACCCATAGATGTGTAAGTGGCTAAAAAAAAAAACACCAGGTGAGGTTGTTTTCTTGCAATATCTTTGTAATGAAAAGTTGGTGTTATTTATTTTATTTATTTTTTATTTTACCTTTATTTAACCCTTAGACGTCCACGGTCACAGCCCTGTGACTGAATCACATGACGGAAAAGCGCTTATGTAAAGATATTCTTGTATGTAAAATATTTGTGTATAGTTTTAATTTATTACAATTTTAATGTTATATATCTAATATTAGGAACCAAAATTCACTTTTAAAGTCTTTGAAAAGGTTCGTTTAGCATCTTTGTGTTATTTATGCAATAGATTATATGCATTTTTCAAATCGGATTTTATGTTTTTTGTGGTTTTTGGTTTTTTTTTTGGCCTTTTATGTTGATGTAGTAGGTTAAACTGAAAAAATGATAGACAGATGAGATAGATGAAGTTGTGCTGAAAAAAAAGAGACCAAACATGGGTATAATATGTAATGTAAAATATGCTTGTATGTCAAATATTTGTGTATAATTTTAATTTATTACAATTTTAATGTTATATACCTAATATTTGGAACCAATATTCACTTTTAAAGTCTTTGAAAAGGTTCGTTAAGCATCTTTGTGTTATTTATACAATAGATTATATGCATTTTTCAAATTGGATTTCATATTTTTTGTGTTATTTTTTGGCCTTTTATGTTGATATAGTAGGTTAAACTGAAAAAATGATAGGCAGATGAGATAGATGAAGTTGTGCTGAAAAAAAAGAGATCAAACATTGGTCAAAATATGCTTGTATTATGCTGTAATGTAAAATATGCTTGTATGCAAAGTATTTGAGTATAGTTTTAATTTTTATTACAATTTTAATGTTATATACCTAATATTTGGAACCAAAATTCACTTTTAAAGTCTTTGAAAAGGTTCGTTAAGCATCTTTGTGTTATTTATGCAATAGATTATATGCAGTTTTCAAATCGGATTTTACATTTTTTGTGTTTTTTTTTTTTTTTTTGGCCTTTTATGTTGATATAGTAGGTTAAACTGAAATAAAATAAGCTGATGAGATAGATGAAGTTGTGCTGAAAAAAAAAAAGAGACCAAACATGGGTATAATATGTAATGTAAAATATGCTTGTATGTCAAATATTTGAGTATAGTTTTAATTTTTATTACAATTTTAATGTTATATACCTAATATTTGGAACCAATATTCACTTTTAAAGTCTTTGAAAAGGTTCGTTAAGCATCTTTGTGTTATTTATACAATAGATTATATGCATTTTTCAAATTGGATTTTATATTTTTTGTGTTATTTTTTGGCCTTTTATGTTGATATAGTAGGTTAAACTGAAAAAATGATAGACAGATGAGATAGATGAAGTTGTGCTGAAAAAAAAGAGACCAAACATGGGTATAATATGTAATGTAAAATATGCTTGTATGTCAAATATTTGTGTATAATTTTAATTTATTACAATTTTAATGTTATATACCTAATATTTGGAACCAATATTCACTTTTAAAGTCTTTGAAAAGGTTCGTTAAGCATCTTTGTGTTATTTATACAATAGATTATATGCATTTTTCAAATTGGATTTCATATTTTTTGTGTTATTTTTTGGCCTTTTATGTTGATATAGTAGGTTAAACTGAAAAAATGATAGGCAGATGAGATAGATGAAGTTGTGCTGAAAAAAAAGAGATCAAACATTGGTCAAAATATGCTTGTATTATGCTGTAATGTAAAATATGCTTGTATGCAAAGTATTTGAGTATAGTTTTAATTTTTATTACAATTTTAATGTTATATACCTAATATTTGGAACCAAAATTCACTTTTAAAGTCTTTGAAAAGGTTCGTTAAGCATCTTTGTGTTATTTATGCAATAGATTATATGCAGTTTTCAAATCGGATTTTACATTTTTTGTGTTTTTTTTTTTTTTTTGGCCTTTTATGTTGATATAGTAGGTTAAACTGAAATAAAATAAGCTGATGAGATAGATGAAGTTGTGCTGAAAAAAAAAAAGAGACCAAACATGGGTATAATATGTAATGTAAAATATGCTTGTATGTCAAATATTTGAGTATAGTTTTAATTTTTATTACAATTTTAATGTTATATACCTAATATTTGGAACCAATATTCACTTTTAAAGTCTTTGAAAAGGTTCGTTAAGCATCTTTGTGTTATTTATACAATAGATTATATGCATTTTTCAAATTGGATTTTATATTTTTTGTGTTATTTTTTGGCCTTTTATGTTGATATAGTAGGTTAAACTGAAAAAATGATAGACAGATGAGATAGATGAAGTTGTGCTGAAAAAAAAGAGACCAAACATGGGTATAATATGTAATGTAAAATATGCTTGTATGTCAAATATTTGTGTATAATTTTAATTTATTACAATTTTAATGTTATATACCTAATATTTGGAACCAATATTCACTTTTAAAGTCTTTGAAAAGGTTCGTTAAGCATCTTTGTGTTATTTATACAATAGATTATATGCATTTTTCAAATTGGATTTCATATTTTTTGTGTTATTTTTTGGCCTTTTATGTTGATATAGTAGGTTAAACTGAAAAAATGATAGGCAGATGAGATAGATGAAGTTGTGCTGAAAAAAAAGAGATCAAACATTGGTCAAAATATGCTTGTATTATGCTGTAATGTAAAATATGCTTGTATGCAAAGTATTTGAGTATAGTTTTAATTTTTATTACAATTTTAATGTTATATACCTAATATTTGGAACCAAAATTCACTTTTAAAGTCTTTGAAAAGGTTCGTTAAGCATCTTTGTGTTATTTATGCAATAGATTATATGCAGTTTTCAAATCGGATTTTACATTTTTTGTGTTTTTTTTTTGTTCGTTTGTTTTTTTTTGGCCTTTTATGTTGATATAGTAGGTTAAACTGAAAAAAATAATAAGCAGATGAGATAGATGAAGTTGTGCTGAAAAAAAAAAGAGACCAAACATGGGTATAATATGTAATGTAAAATATGCTTGTATGTCAAATATTTGAGTATAGTTTTAATTTATTACAATTCTAATGTTATATACCTAATATTTGGAACCAATATTCACTTTTAAAGTCTTTGAAAAGGTTCGTTAAGCATTTTTGTGTTATTTATGCAATAAATTATATGCATTTTTCAAATTGGATTTCATATTTTTTGTGTTATTTTTTGGCCTTTTATGTTGATATAGTAGGTTAAACTGAAAAAATGATAGACAGATGAGATAGATGAAGTTGTGCTGAAAAAAAAGAGACCAAACATGGGTATAATATGTAATGTAAAATATGCTTGTATGTCAAATATTTGAGTATAATTTTAATTTATTACAATTCTAATGTTATATACCTAATATTTGGAACCAAAATTCACTTTTAAAGTCTTTGAAAAGGTTCGTTAAGCATCTTTGTGTTATTTATACAATAGATTGTATGCATTTTTCAAATTGGATTTTATATTTTTTGTGTTATTTTTTGGCCTTTTATGTTGATATAGTAGGTTAAACTGAAAAAATGATAGGCAGATGAGATAGATGAAGTTGTGCTGAAAAAAAAAAAAAGAGACCAAACATGGGTATAATATGTAATGTAAAATATGCTTGTATGTCAAATATTTGAGTATAGTTTTAATTTATTACAATTCTAATGTTATATATCTAATATTTGGAACCAATATTCACTTTTAAAGTCTTTGAAAAGGTTCGTTAAGCATCTTTGTGTTATTTATGCAATAGATTGTATGCATTTTTCAAATTGGATTTTATATTTTTTGTGTTATTTTTTGGCCTTTTATGTTGATATAGTAGGTTAAACTGAAAAAATGATAGACAGATGAGATAGATGAAGTTGTGCTGAAAAAAAGAGACCAAACATGGGTATAATATGTAATGTAAAATATGCTTGTATGTCAAATATATGAGTATAGTTTTAATTTATTACAATTCTAATGTTATATATCTAATATTTGGAACCAATATTCACTTTTAAAGTCTTTGAAAAGGCTCGTTAAGCATCTTTGTGTTATTTATGCAATAGATTGTATGCATTTTTCAAATTGGATTTTATATTTTTTGTGTTATTTTTTGGCCTGTTATGTTGATATAGTAGGTTAAACTGAAAAAATGATAGACAGATGAGATAGATGAAGTTGTGCTGAAAAAAAAGAGACCAAACATGGGTATAATATGTAATGTAAAATATGCTTGTATGTCAAATATGAGTATAGTTTTCATTTTTATTACAATTTTAATGTTATATACCTAATATTTGGAACCAATATTCACTTTTAAAGTCTTTGAAAAGGTTCGTTAAGCATCTCTGTGTTATTTATGCAATAAATTATAGTATATTAAGGCAAAATCAAAAGTACTCAAAAACGGCCAAAATAGGCTCAGACCCCTAAGGGTTAACCAGGAAGTCCCATTGAGATTAGAAATGTCTTTTGCAAGGGAGACCTGGCCAAGGTAGCAGCCGTACAAAGTCCAAACAACATAAAACGCATACATGATAAACAATTAACAATAAAACACAATAACAAGCATTCAACTATAATGGCATCAAGAAAAACAATGACATTTAATCCATTTCCTTCATCTACTATTTATTTGACTGTTTTCATATCCAACTAATTCTTTAAAGCCCTGTGAGGCGAGGTTGCCAATTTTACAAATAAAATTGAATTGAATTTTAAATTATGGGAATTCCTCAAAAAACATGCTATTGACGGTATACAATTTACATTTTTAACTTACCTTTTATAGATTTTATGAAATTATAGTTTTTGTATTCCATTATCATTATTTATTTATTTCAAACATGCAAAGAAACAAAAACAAAGCAAAGCAAAATAAGACAAAAACAAAACAACATTTAAATGAACAGAATCTATCTTCAAGTACATGTAAGTCTGAATTTTGCATGAGTAGGAAGAAGTATAAACTTATTTAATCCGACTCCTCAAGTGCTTTTACACCTTTATCACTAACTTAATACAAGAATCAAACAATACATTCTTCCTAATTTTAACATTTAACTCACAACTAATACATAATGCAGTAATTGAATTATACACAACAATATGATCATGGCAGTACAGTCCTACAGACTCAACAATTCAATAATTTTTTTTCAATTATTACAGCATATTTATCAATACAACATTATCCATAAACAAACAGCCCTCATTGTCATTGTTAAATACTTGTTAATAGACAATAGATCTTGAAAATCTTGTTTCAGGAAAGATAATTTCCAATTGTTCCACTGGCAGATTTTTTTTTTTTTTTCTTGAATTAAGCCAAAAAAATATTGAATCAAGCAACAAAAAAAAAAAAAAAATCTGCCAATGGAACAAATGAAAATGATCTTTCCTGAAACAAGATTTTCAAGATCTATTGTCTAAAAATAAGTTCTTATATCTCACTGAAATGTTACTCTTCAGGTGATTGTGTCTTATTTTAAGTGTGATGAGATATTTGGAGTAGAAATGAGAAAAATACATTTGGTAAGATTTTAGATTATTTTCCAGTGTGTACAAAGTTATATAGTCCTAATGATCACCCAAAAGGTACTCAAAACAAGTGAAATGTCTGTCCATGCAGTAAGATAAATAGATAATAAATCTTGAAAATCATATTTCAAGAAATCTTACCAAGATAATTTTCACTTGTCCCATTGGCAGATTTATTTATTAATTTTTGCTTGAATCAAGCAAAAAAAAAAAAAAAAAATCTTGAATTAATCAACATAGTCTTGAGTTAAGCAAAAAATATATATATATATTTTTTTTCAATTAAGCAAAAAAATAATAATAATAATAAAATATTGAATTAAGCAAAAAAAAAAAAAAAATCTGCCAATGGAACAAGTGAAAATGATCTTGGTAAGATTTCTTGAAATAAGATTTTCCAGATCTGTTATCTAAAAATAAGTTCTTATGTCTCAGTGAAAAGTTACTCTTTAGGTGATTATGTCTGATTTTAAGTGTGATGAGATATTTGGACTAGAAATGAGAAAAATACACTTGGTAAGATTTAGATTTTGGGAGCACACAACTGTGATAGCACATAGTTGAATAGCTGTACCTAATAAAGTGGCCCCTGAGTGTACTTGGAATTGAAAATCATGTAACTTTTACAAAATAATCAACCGCATCCTGGCAAAACGGGCAGAATTTCCGTTCCATCGTCTAACCTGTGTTTAGTGTTTGTAGCCAGTGCTGCACTGTCGAACACAAAGTCCTAAACCTGTCTTGTGTATTCGTGGCTTGGCGTCGTTAAATGGAGCCAATTCTAAAACCTGATTTTGGAGTCTCTGTCATTAAAACTCCTCTTTAACCGAGCTCCAATTACAGCCACAGTGACGGAAATCAGCTGTGATTTGGGGCATGCACTGAATAATGTGAGCGATGATACAAATAAATAAATAAATAAATAAATAAATGTAAAAATCAAGTGATTCAGTGGAGCTGAATGAAGGATTGAGACAAAAAAAAAAAACAGACGAAAGAGAGAGAGAGAGAGAGAGAGTATATTCTGGGTAGGAAAATGAAGGGGTGACATTCAACAGTGTGACTGGCACTTGAGACATTAATAACCTGGAATTACCTGTAACACTGGTAATTTGCTGGAAGGCGTCACGTCTTGGAGAAAGTTTGGCCTCAACTGGATCGAGATTAAAACCAGGGAGCAGCTCAGCTCAGTATTAACTGTATCTGTGAATTTATAGTTAAGAATCTGTAACAAACAAATGTCCTTATGCAAGTCAGTCCGTGAATTCAACTATGTTTAATCCAATGATGAATGAATAGATGAAAATAAAAGCAGATAGAAGATCATTCGGTCCATGTGAATTAATTTAACCCATTAAGACCCAAAGCGACCCAAATCATTTACTGATATAAAATATTAAATACCTGTCGATCCACTAATCTTATCAATACATGTAAATAATTGGTGTAAAATACAGTGTGTCATCTAGAAAAAAAGAGGAAAAAAAGAAAAGATAGATGTATAGTATGTAAAGTAAGTACATTTTGGTTTTCATTTAGTACATCAGATATAAAACTAATTAAAAAGAAGCACTTATTAGTTAATTGAACTGATCATCACTGCCATTTTTTATCTGATTTGACAGAATAAAATCCACTTATTTTGTTTCACTAAAAGATAATGTAGAGTTATTTCACTCAGTTTGGCAGCCCTTTATAGATTACTTTAATATTAAGTAGAAGGCAGACCCCACCCCTTCTTTTTTAAAATGTATTTATTTATTTTTTCTGTATGTGTGTGCATACATATGAGTGCAGGTGTAGTGTTCTTGTTCTGACGTCACATATTTTGGAGACTTTATATGACATTTTTTCATATTGTCATTGTTCTAATTTCAATAAAAAGAGTTAAAAAAAAAAAAAAAATCCACTTATTTCTGACATTTTCCCAAGATGTTTAATCAATAATGACGCAAATATCCACCAGCGACCAAAAGCATCAACTGAACTAAACTGTTTAATATCTGTTGAGCCACTAATTCTGTCAATACATGTAAATAATTGGTGTAAAATACACTTTGTCACCTAGAAAAAGAGAAAAAGAAAAGATAGATGTATAGTATGTAAAGTAAGTACATTTTGGTTTTCATTTAGTACATCAGATATAAAACTAATTAAAAAGAAGCACTTATTAGTTAATTGAACTGATCATCACTATCATTTTTTTATCTGATTTGACGGAATAAAATCCACTTATTTCATTGCACTTAAAGATAAAGTACAGTTATTTTATTCAATTTGGCAGCCCTTTATAGATTACTTTAATATTAAGTAGTAGGCAGACCCCACCCCTTCTTTTTTAATATTTATTTATTTATTTTTTCTGTATGTGTGTGCATACATATGAGTGCAGGTGTAGTGTTCTTGTTCTGACGTCACATATTTTGGAGACTTTATATGACATTTTTTTATATTGTCATTGTTCTAATTTCAATAAAAAGAAGAGTTTAAAAAAAAAAAAAATCCACTTCTTTCTGACATTTTCCCAAGATATTTAACCAATAATGACACAAACATCCACTGGCGACCTTAAGCATCAACTGAACTCAAATATTTAATACCTGTTGATCCACCTAATTCTATCAAAACATGTAAATAACTGGTGTAAAATGCAGTTTGTCGTCTTTTCATGGTCATCAGATATGACCCATTTGGACGTTCAGAGGCTCCGTAGTTACCATGGAAACACCGTCATCTTCTACAACATTGATTCACCAGTAAAATCAATGGAGTTGGATCAATGACGGTGGATGGAGACACTTTGTAAAGATGAAAGTTGCACGATACTGTTTCACGATCAAGGAGAATGAGAGAACTAGTAAAAAAAAAAAAAAAAAAGAAAGAAAAAAAACTGAATATTCAACATTTAGCAGCATATATCTGTATATATGGTGTCAGACACAATTATTTAAAGGTTCAAAATCCATACTTGACTAAATAAATAGGAATATTTAGTTTTTTGTTGTCAGTCATGACAGGAAAAACACCTATTTTATGAAAAAATAACAAAATGAGGAAGTTGCATTACTGTGAAACTGGGCAGCCAAGAAATGGTTCTCTGACTATAAGACTGAAGATTTTTTTAAAATAATTAAACCTTTTTTTTTTTTTTTTTTCCCCCACAAAAAAATACCCCAAATTTCTCAAAAAGTCTCAAAAATCAGTGAACCATCAACTTTAATCCAAGCTTTTATGAACATCTACATCAGGAGTGTCAAACTTATTTTGGTTCAGTTCCATATTTAGCCCAATTTGATCTCAAGTGGGCCAGACCAGTAAAAGAATGACTTAATAACCTATAAATAATGACAAATCCAATTTTTCCTTTTTGTTTTAGTACAAAAAAAAAAAAAAAAACCCACCAATTAAATTATGAAAATATTCACATTTTACAAACAAGATGTGAATAACTGGAAAAAAAACAAAGATTTCATTTGAAAAATTACTGCAATTTTAACAATATTAAGCCTCGACTTATTATTTATACATGTACATTTACACACAATGTTCCATAAACATTTAGTAACAGGCAGAATATTGTTAAAATTTTGGAGTTTGGAACTAAAATTTGAACAATTTTTACAATATTCCATCTCTTATTATTGGCACAACTACAGATCACAGTGGATCCATAAATGCACGAAACATTTAATAACAGGCAGAATATTGTTCAAATTACACATTTCGGGTTGTTCATCTTTGTTTTTATTGATGTATTTATTTGCATTTTATTGTCAAAGAATAGGTTTTTAAATGTAAATATTTTCACAGTGTAATGTTATTTTTTCACTTAAATTTTTTCCACATAATTTTTCACTAAGAAAATGTGTAGTTGTCATTATTTCTGGGTTATTGTGTTGTTATTTTTACTGTAGATCACATTGGTCTGTATGTGGAACCTGGACTGTTCAGATTAATTTTTGCACTTTCATCCTACGGGGTGGAATGGAACCTTTGGCGGGCCAGATTTGGCCCCCGGGCCGCATGTTTGACACCTGTGACCTACATGATCAGTGAATTAACCCTTTCATGCATAGTGGTCACTACAGTGGACAGTTACTTTACAGCTGTTCTCTTGTATATTCATGGGTTTTGTTGTTTTAGTTCCATATCAACCAACACAGTGGACACTTATGCATCATCTCATAAACTGCAATTCATACAATTATTGTAACTTTTCTATTCTTGATTGGTTCTTGAGTGGAAATCAATTGTTAATATTTATTTTTTTTGCATATTATCTCCATGAAGTGAGTAATAACTAGTAATAGGATATGTTAAAATGTGAGAAAACATCAGATTAGCTGCATTAAACATGATTTCATTTCACTGTTTTCATATCACTTTATGATATTGGGTTTTAACCCTTTCATGCACGAATTATGAGAACTTTAATCAAAATTTTTTCTTGAATGTTTTTATTTAAGCTTTTTCTTTAAGCACGAAAAAAAACAATGCGATTGGAAAATGTTCTTCTGAAAAAAAAAAAAAAAAAAATTTAGAAATACATTAAAAAAAAAAATAATAATGAAAAAAAAAATTCTTATGAACCTATTTTTCATGAAGTTGCAAAAATGTCCACTTAGCTGGACACCACATGGTTAATTTTTGATGCACAGAAACATGTATTTACTGATAAATTGTGTGAAAACTATGGGGAGAGTTTGTGATTCTGGGGGTTTATGCTCAGGAGAGATCTACAGAATGTTACCAATTCATGTCAGAAAAGATATGTAGTGTCTTAAAACTTTAATAAAGATATGTGCAAAAAAAAAAAACCTACGAAAAGAACAACAAAACCCATGAATATACAAGAGAACAGCTGTGGAATAGCTGTCCACTGTAGTGACCAGTATGCATGAAAGGGTTAAATACATGTTTCTTTGCTTCAAGAATAAAATTCATGGTGTAGCTGAGTGGACATTTTTGTAACTCCATGAAAAACAGGTTGATTTAAAAAAAAAAAAAAAAAAAAAAAAAAAAAAAAATCAATCACATTGTTGTTTTTTTTCATGCCTAAAGAGGAATAAAAACACTCAGGAAAAAAAAATCTTGATTAAGGTTCTCATAATTCATGCATGAAAGGGTTAAATATAGCAAAATACCTGATGTTCATTGAAAAAACATAAAATACAGTGAATAATATTACCCCATAAAGACCCAAACAGCCACCGACAACCAAAACCATCTACTAATGTAACATGTTTAACACCTGTTGATCCATTCATTCGATCAAAACATGTAAATAATTCGTGTGAAATACAGTTATTCATCTTTTCATGGACCCATTTGGATGTTCAGAGGCTATTCTTGTATTTTACTCTTATATTTTGGATTTTATTTAGTCGTCTGTACAGCGCTTTACTTGTTGAAAGTGCTTTACAGGGTGGGGAAGCAAAATTTACAATGAACATTTAGTGTTTTTTTCTCAGCAGGCACTACATCAGTTGTTTTGAAACCAAACATATATTGATGTCATAATCATACCTAACACTATTATCCATACCTTTTCAGAAACTTTTGCCCATATGAGTAATCAGGAAAGCAAACGTCAAAGAGTGTGTGATTTGCCGAATGCACTCGTCACACCAAAGGAGATTTCAAAAATAGTTGGAGTGTCCATAAAGACTGTTTATAATGGAAAGAAGAGAATGACTATGAGCAAAACTATTACGAGAAAGTCTGGAAGTGGAGGAAACAACAAAAAAACGTACCAAAGCTTTTATTAAAGCTCTCCAATCCAAAATCCTAAAGGATCCAACCAAATCCATCCAGATACCAGGTATTGCCACGGCTTAAAGCAAACCACCCAGATGGAAATTATGTATGGACACAGGATGGTGCTCCAGCCCACACAGCTAGAAAAATACAAGATTTCTGCAAATCCAACTTTAGTCATTTTTGGGAATCATGTTTATGGCCGCCTTCTAGCCCAGATCTAAACCCTCTGGATTCTGCTATTTTTTTAGAACATGCTACCAACAGAACATCACACAGCAATGTCAACTTTCTTAAAGATACTATTAAAGAAGAATGGGAGAAGTTGTCACCCGAATATTTGAGGAACACTTGCGCAAGTTTCAGGAAGTGTGTGAAGGCAGTTATTGAGAAAGAAGGAGGACACATAGAATAAAAACATTTTCTATTATGTCCATTTTCTTGTGGCAAATAAATTCTCATGACTTTCAATAAACTAACTGGTCATACACTGTCTTTCAATCCCTGCCTCAAATTATTGTAAATTTTGCTTCCCCACCCTGTATATATAAAGTTGGATTAGATTTTTCTATGTAGTAGAAGTCAGCAGGTCCACCAGTTGTTGTCATGTGATGCTCGTTCCACAGAAAGGATTGGTCGATGGGTTTATTTGTGCTCCAAAGGCTCTGAATCAATCCTACTCTGAAAAATACAACCTGTCTTCTTCAATGTGCAGTATTTGTGTTCTGTGCTTTGGTACTCATGACGTAAACAATGCAAAAAAAAAAAAAAAAAGAATGTGACTTTAAAGCTCTTCCACATCCCTGAACTCCGCTGAACCGACACTTGATTGCATCTTAACTCGACTCCTCGGAAACTGCCGTTCCTATACAGCTGTGTGACAGACTAAATATGAATGCAGCGCTATTTAGTACTGAATGAATGCCGAACAAAATGCAGGACGTGGCTGAATGTGAGCGTGATGTAAGGCTGGAATACATGGCTGTGAAAGGAGGAATGAATGGAGCAGTTGTATTAGCAAACCGCTGTCATTTCAACACTGAGCTCCTTCTCCGTTGAAACACACCAGCATTAAAGAGCCACGCTGCTGTCGACGTTTTAAGTTCATTTAATTTAGTGATTTATTCTGAATATGTAATGAAATTTAACATATATCCTCCTGAGACCCAGCAATGCATTTTTATTCTCTATAGGGGACGTTTCACAGCTTTACATACATACATACGTACGTACGTACGTACATGCATACATACATACACACACACATACATACACACACACATACATACACACACACACACATGCATACACACACACACACATACATACACACACCTATACATACACACACACATATATGCATACATATGTACATACACACACATACATATACATACATACATACATACACACACACACACACACACACACACACACACACACACACACACACCTATACATACATACATACATACATACATATGTACATACATACACACACACACACACACACACACACACACACACACATACATACATACATACATACATACATACGTACATATATACATACGTACATACACACACACACACACACACACACACACACACACACACACACACACACACATACATACATACATACATACATACATACATACATACATACATACATACATGTTGTCCACTGCAAAGGACATTCCATACATTTTGAAAAATGTGAACAAAAACTTGCATCTTGATGTTTCCAATAAAGGCAATAATTTCATTTAAAAAAAAGCCAAAACTTGTACTTTCCTGGGTCTCAAGAACAAGCATAACATAAACTAGACAATTTCCACACGCGGAAATCGTGAGAGGGGCTCGGGGGTCGGGGGGGCATGTGGGTTCGATGTTACCAAAGACTTCATGGTCAGAGGGGAATTCTGTGTTCTGAACTCCCATTCACTTTATATGGACAATCTGTGTGTCAAAGTCTGGCGGCTGACAGATGTCACCATTAGTAGTAGTAATTGAAGTAGTAGTAGTATTTTTAGTAGTAGTAGTATTTTTGGTAGTTGTATCAGTAGTAGTTGCCACAGCGACGGCGCTTCACTGACACACACACAGAATGAAACTGACGCAGAGCAGCAGGAATAGGCTGAGAGTGGAGCAGAAAAGGTCCCGAGAAACTGCTAATTACAGGAAAACTGTAAAAGATAGGAGAAAACTGAAATGACCGTGAGCGTCAAAAGGACCTGGGGAACATACAGATGTAGGTTTTTTTCCCGTACTGTGAAAAATGACTGAGTTAGGGCAGTTTAAAAACAGTCAACTGACCAAGAAAAGAAGGAATCCGCTACAATGGAGAGTCAATGGGAGAAAGAAGGGATGAGCCTCCTAACTAGTGCCTGTCATTTCACTTTAAAAAGAGCTAGGTCTTCAAACATGGGTTCATATGAAGCCTAGGAACTATGGCTACATTTTTGGAAAATATCATTCACCTGCGATGTATGGTTTTGCCGGGAGGGCGATTTATTTACAGAATTTTCAGTTGAATTTTCACTGCTCTTCCACTCTAGCGTGATGACATCACACACTCTAACTCAGGAAATTTGGACAATTTTCACTCAACCCAGGGGTTTTTGAAGACTCACCTATTAAAAACCGTAAACCCCATCCTCATACCAAGTACATTCATGCGGAGAGGACAAAAATGCATGCGTTTTAAAGTTTCAATGAAGTCTGTAGGTCAAAGTATGGCGTCGTAGTAGCGGTAAGAAAAAAGTGGACTTTTCTGGCAGATTTTTTCCTCTCCCCATTAGTTGTAGTCATTTGTGACCTGATTGGCTGATGCTGATCACCTGACACCTGAGCTTCAACTGTCTGTGTTCTATACTCTGTGTGTGTGTGTGTGTGTGTGTGTAGGTGTGTGAGTTTTTGAGTGTGTGTTTCAGTGTGTGTGTCAGTGTGTGAGTGTGTTTGTGCATGAGAGAGAATCAGTTTGAATCAGTTTTAACAGTAATAGGAGGAGAAGGAGAAGGAGTACAAGTAACAGTAATAGTAGTATTTTTGGTAGCAGTAGTGGTAGTAGTAGTAGTATTTTCAGTAGTAGTAGTAGTAGTATTTTTAGTAGTAGTAGTAATAGTAGTAGTATTTTTTGTAGTAGTAGTATTTTTAGTAGTAGCACCTGTAATAGTAGTAATAGTATTTTTTAGTAGGAGTAGTAGTAGTAGTATTTTTTGTAGTAGTTGTAGTAGCAGCAGTAGTAGTAGTAGTAGAATTTCTAGTAGTAGTAGTAGTAACATTAGTAGTATTTTTAGTTGTAGTAGTAGTAGTAGTAGTAGTAGTAGCAATTGTAGTAGTAGTAGTAATATTTTTAGTAGTAGTAGCAGTGGTAGCATTTTTAATAGTAGTAGTAATCATAGTATTAACAGCAGTAGTAGTATTAGTAGTAGTATCTGTACTTTAACAGACACACAGCGTTGCTATGGACTCTCCAGGGTTGCTATGGGAGGAGAAACATGTCAGACTGATTCAGTTTATTGGACACACCTGGGACACACACAGAGCAGTGGCGCCGTTGCCGTGGAGACGCTCAGTGCAGGTCAGAGAGACACAGAGAAATGGAGCAGATTTAAGCCTCTGAAAAGAAAAAAAACAGCTCCCGCAAAACTGCTAATTACGGGAAAACCGTATAAGATTGGAGAAAACCGAAATGACTGTGAGTGTCAGAAGGACCTGGGGAACACACAGATGTAGGTTTTTTTCACGTACTATGAGAAATGACTGAGTTAGAGCAGTTTAAAAACAGTCAACTGACCAAGACAAATAAGAATTAGCTACAATGGAGAGTTAATGGGGGAAAGAAGGGATGAGCCTCCAAACTAGTGCCTGTCATTTCACTTTAAAAAGAGCTAGGTCTTCAAACATGGGTTCATATGAAGCCCAGGAAACATGGCTACGTTTTTGGAAAAGATCATTCACCTGCGATGTATGGTTTGGCCGGGAGGGCGATTTATTCAGAGAATTTTCAGTTGAATTTTCGCTGCTCTCACACTCTAGTGTGATGACATCACCCACTCTAACTCAGGAAATTTTGAGAATTTTCACTCAACCCAGGGGTTTTTGAAGACTCACCTATTGAAAACCGTAAACCCTATCCTCATACCAAGTACATTCGTGTGGAGAGGACAAAAATGCCTGCGTTTTAAAGTTTAAATGAAGTCTGTAGGTGAAAGTATGGCGAAGTAGTAGTGTCTGGAAAAAAGTGGACTTTTCTGGCTGATTTTTTCATCTCCCCATTCATTTCTATGGGACTTTTTTTGCGTGTTTTTCGCGAATAACTCTGCGAAAAATTCACGAATCTCTATGAAAATAACATAGCACACGTGTCCCGATGAAACCGCACGTTTTAATGTATAATTTGCAGGGGTCTGTCCAATGGTTCGGGCCCTATTAATCGGCGAAAATGTGTCCGGAAGATGAATAATAATACTAGACAATTTCCACACGCGGAAATCGTGAGAGGGGCTCGGGGGTCGGGGGGGCATGTCGGTTCGACGTTACCAAAGACTTCATGGTCGGAGGGGAATTCTGTGTTCTGAACCCCCATTCACTTTATATGGACAATCTGTGTGTCAAAGTTTGGCAGCTGACCGACGTCACCGTTAGTAGTAGTAATAGAAGTAGTAGTAGTATTTTTAGTAGTAGTAGTATTTTTGGTAGTTGTATCAGTAGTAGTTGCCACAGCGACGGCGCTGCACTGACACACACACAGAATGAAACTGACACAGAGCAGAAGGAATAGGCTGAGACTGGAGCAGAACAGGTCCCGAGAAACTTCTAATTACAGGAAAACCGTAAAAGATAGGTGAAAACTGAAATGACCGTGAGCGTCAAAAGGACCTGGGGAACATACAGATTTAGGTTTTTTTCCCGTACTGTGAAAAATGACTGAGTTAGAGCAGTTTAAAAACAGTCAACTGACCAAGAAAAGAAGGAATCCGCTACAATGGAGAGTCAATGGGAGAAAGAAGGGATGAGCCTCCAAACTAGTGCCTGTCATTTCACTTTAAAAAGAGCTAGGTCTTCAAACATGGGTTCAAATGAAGCCTAGGAACTATGGCTACGTTTTTGGAAAATATCATTCACCTGCGATGTATCGTTTTGCCGGGAGGGCGATTTATTTACAGAATTTACAGTTGAATTTTCACTGCTCTTCCACTCTAGTGTGATGACATCACACACTCTAACTCAGGAAATTTGGACAATTTTAACTCAACCCAGGGGTTTTTGAAGACTCACCTATTGAAAACCGTAAACCCCATCCTCATACCAAGTACATTCGTGCAGAGAGGACAAAAAGGCCTGCGTTTTAAAGTTTCAATGAAGTCTGTAGGTCAAAGTATGGCGAAGTAGTAGCGTCTGGAAAAAAGTGGACTTTTCTGGCTGATTTTTTCCTCTCCCCATTAGTTGTAGTCATGTGTGACCTGATTGGCTGATGCTGATCACCTGACACCTGAGCTTCAACTGTCTGTGTTCTATACTCTGTGTGTGTGTGTGTGTGTGTGTGTGTGTGTGTGTGCGTGTGTGCGCGCGTGTGCGTGTGTGAGGGTGTGTTTGTGTGTGTGTATGAGAGAGAATCAGTTTGAATCAGTTTATTCTATCAGTAAAAGGAGGAGAAGTAGAAGGAGAAGTAGTAATAGAAGTAGTATTTTTAGTAGTAGTGGTAGTAGTAGTTGTAGTAGTATTTGTAGTAGTAGTAGTATTTTTAGTAATACTAGTAGTAGTATTTTTAGTAGCAGTAGTAGTAGAAGTAGTTTTCATAGTAGTAGTAGTATTTGTAGTAGTAGTAGTATTTTATTAGTAGTAGTAGTAATAGTAGTCGTATTTTTAGTAATAGTAGTAGTACTTTCAGTAGTAGTGGTTTTATTTGTAGTAGTAGTAGTAGTTGTCATAGTAGTAAAAGTAATAGTAGTCGTATCAGTACTGTCTCACACACCCAGCGTTGCTATGGACTCTCCAGGGTTGCTATGGGAGGAGAAATATGTCAGACTGATTCAGTTTATTGGACACACCTGGGACACAGAGCAGAGGGGCTGTTGCCGCAGCAACGGCGCTGCACTGACACACACAGAGAGAGAGAGACACACAGAGCAGCAGGAATAGACTGAGTGAGTCACTCAGAACAGGTCCCGGAAAACTGCTAATTATGGGAAAACCGTAAAAGATAGGTGAAAACCGAAATGACCGTGAGCGTCAGAGAGCCCTGGGGAACACACAGATCTAAGTTTTTTCCCCGTACTGTGAGAAATGACTGAGTTAGAGCAGTGTAAAAACAGTCAACTGACCAAGACAAGAAGGAACCTGCTACAATGGAGAGTTAATGGAGGAAAGAAGGGATGAGCCTCCAAACTAGTGCCTGTCATTTCTCTTTGAAAAGAGCTAGGTCTTCAAACATGGGTTCATATGAAGCCCAGGAACCATGGCTACGTTTTTGGAAAATATCATTCGCCTGCGATGTATCGTTTGGCCGGGAGGGCGATGTATTCAGAGAATTTTCAGTTGAATTTTCTCTGCTCTCACACTCTAGTGTGATGACATCACCCACTCTAACTCAGGAAATTTTGAGAATTTTCACTCAACCCAGGGGTTTTTGAAGACTCACCTATTGAAAACCGTAAACCTCATCCTCATACCAAGTACATTCATGCGGAGAGGACAAAAATGCCTGCGTTTTAAAGTTTAAATGAAGTCTGTAGGTGAAAGTATGGTGAAGTAGTAGTGTCTGGAAAAAAGTGGACTTTTCTGGCTGATTTTTTCATCTCCCCATTCATTTCTATGGGACTTTTTTCGCGTGTTTTTCGCGAATAACTCTGCGAAAAATTCACAAATCTCTACGAAAATAACATAGCACACTATTCCCGATGAAACCGCACGTTTTAATGTATAATTTGTAGGGGTCTTTCCAGTGGTTCGGGCCGCATTAACGGACAAAATTTTGTCCGGAAGATGAAGATGAAGAAAAATAATAAACGCGCGGAAGAACAATAGGTGCTCGTGGCTTCGCCACGAGCACCTCTCTCCCATTGCTTTGCAATGGGGGAGAGGTGCTCGTGTCGATGCCCGAGCCCCTAACTAGACAATTTCCACACGCGGAAATCGTGAGAGGGGCTCGGGGGTCGGGGGGGCATGTCGGTTCGACGTTACCAAAGACTTCATGGTCGGAGGGGAATTGTGTGTTCTGAACCCCCATTCACTTTATATGGACAATCTGTGTGTCAAAGTTTGGCAGCTGACAGACGTCACCATTAGTAGTAGTAATAGAAGTAGTAGTAGTATTTTTAGTAGTAGTAGTATTTTTGGTAGTTGTATCAGTAGTAGTTGCCACAGCGACGGCGCTGCACTGCCACACACACAGAATGAAACTGACACAGAGCAGCAGGAATAGGCTGAGACTGGAGCAGAACAGGTCCTTAGAAACTGTAAATTAAAGGAAAACCGTAAAAGATAGGAGAAAACTGAAATGACCGTGAGCGTCAAAAGGACCTGGGGAACATACAGATGTAGGTTTTTTTCTCGTACTGTGAAAAATGACTGAGTTAGGGCAGTTTAAAAACAGTCAACTGACCAAGAAAAGAAGGAATCCGCTACAATGGAGAGTCAATGGGAGAAAGAAGGGATGAGCCTCCTAACTAGTGCCTGTCATTTCACTTTAAAAAGAGCTAGGTCTTCAAACATGGGTTCATATGAAGCCTAGGAACTATGGCTACATTTTTGGAAAATATCATTCCGCTGCGATGTATGGTTTTGCCGGGAGGTCGATTTATTTACAGAATTTTCAGTTGAATTTTCACTTCTCTTCCACTCTAGTGTGATGACATCACACACTCTAACTCAGGAAATTTGGACAATTTTCACTCAACCCAGGGGTTTTTGAAGACTCACCTATTGAAAACCGTAAACCCCATCCTCATACCAAGTACATTCATGCGGAGAGGACAAAAATTCCTGCGTTTTAAAGTTTCAATGAAGTCTGTAGGTCAAAGTATGGCGTCGTAGTAGCGGTAAGAAAAAAGTGGACTTTTCTGGCAGATTTTTTCCTCTCCCCATTAGTTGTAGTCATTTGTGACCTGATTGGCTGATGCTGATCACCTGACACCTGAGCTTCAACTGTCTGTGTTCTATACTCTGTGTGTGTGTGTGTGTGTGTGTGTGTGTGTGTGTGTGTGTGTGCGTGTGTGTGTGTGTGTGTGTGTGTGTGTGAGTTTTTGAGTGTGTGTTTCAGTGTGTGTGTCAGTGTGTGAGTGTGTTTGTGCATGAGAGAGAATCAGTTTGAATCAGTTTTAACAGTAATAGGAGGAGAAGGAGAAGGAGTACAAGTAACAGTAATAGTAGTATTTTTGGTAGCAGTAGTGGTAGTAGTAGTAGTATTTTCAGTAGTAGTAGTAGTAGTATTTTTAGTAGTAGTAGTAATAGTAGTAGTATTTTTTGTAGTAGTAGTATTTTTAGTAGTAGCACCTGTAATAGTAGTAATAGTATTTTTTAGTAGGAGTAGTAGTAGTAGTATTTTTTGTAGTAGTTGTAGTAGCAGCAGTAGTAGTAGTAGTAGAATTTCTAGTAGTAGTAGTAGTAACATTAGTAGTATTTTTAGTTGTAGTAGTAGTAGTAGTAGTAGTAGCAATTGTAGTAGTAGTAGTAATATTTTTTAGTAGTAGTAGCAGTGGTAGCATTTTTAATAGTAGTAGTAATCATAGTATTAACAGCAGTAGTAGTATTAGTAGTAGTATCTGTACTTTAACAGACACACAGCGTTGCTATGGACTCTCCAGGGTTGCTATGGGAGGAGAAACATGTCAGACTGATTCAGTTTATTGGACACACCTGGGACACACACAGAGCAGTGGCGCCGTTGCCGTGGAGACGCTCAGTGCAGGTCAGAGACACACAGAGAAATGGAGCAGATTTAAGCCTCTGAAAAGAAAAAAAACAGCTCCCGCAAAACTGCTAATTACGGGAAAACCGTATAAGATTGGAGAAAACCGAAATGACCGTGAGTGTCAGAAGGACCTGGGGAACACACAGATGTAGGTTTTTTTCACGTACTATGAGAAATGACTGAGTTAGAGCAGTGTAAAAACAGTCAACTGACCAAGACAAGAAGGAATCCGCTACAATGGAGAGTTAATGGAGGAAAGAAGGGATGAGCCTCCAAACTAGTGCCTTTCATTTCTCTTTAAAAAGAGCTAGGTCTTCAAACATGGGTTCATATGAAGCCCAGGAACCATGGCTACGTTTTTGGAAAATATCATTCACTTGCGATGTATCGTTTGGCCGGGAGGGCGATTTATTCAGAGAATTTTCAGGTGAATTTTCACTGCTCTCACACTCTAGCGTGATGACATCACCCACTCTAACTCAGGAAATTTTGAGAATTTTCACTCAACCCAGGGGTTTTTGAAGACTCACCTATTGAAAACCGTAAAACCCATTATCATACCAAGTACATTCGTGCGGAGAGGACAAAAATGCCTGCGTTTTAAAGTTTGAATGAAGTCTGTAGGTGAAAGTATGGTGAAGTAGTAGTGTCTGGAAAAAAGTGGACTTTTCTGGCTGATTTTTTCATCTCCCCATTCATTTCTATGGGACTTTTTTCGCGTGTTTTTCGCGAATAACTCTGCGAAACATTCACGAATCTCTATGAAAATAACATAGCACACTATTCCCGATGAAACCGCACGTTTTAATGTATATTGTGCAGGGGTCTTTCCAGCGGTTCGGGCCCTATTAATCGGCGAAAAAGTGGCGGAAGATGAAGAATAATAATAATAATACTAGACAATTTCCACACGCGGAAATCGTGAGAGGGGCTCGGGGGTCGGGGGGCATGTCGGTTCGACGTTACCAAAGACTTCATGGTCGGTGGGGAATTGTGTGTTCTGAACTCCCATTCACTTTATATGGACAATCTGTGTGTCAAAGTCTGGCGGCTGACAGATGTCACCATTAGTAGTAGTAATTGAAGTAGTAGTAGTATTTTTAGTAGTAGTAGTATTTTTAGTAGTTGTATCAGTAGTAGTTGCCACAGCGACGGCGCTGCACTGACACACACACAGAATGAAACTGACACAGAGCAGCAGGAATAGGCTGAGACTGGAGCTGAACAGGTCCCGAGAAACTGCTAATTACAGGAAAACTGTAAAAGATAGGAGAAAACTGAAATGACCGTGAGCGTCAAAAGGACCTGGGGAACCCACAGATTTAGGTTTTTTTCCCGTACTGTGAGAAATGACTGAGTTAGAGCAGTTTAAAAACAGTCAACTGACCAAGAAAAGAAGGAATCCGCTACAGTGGAGAGTCAATGGGAGAAAGAAGGGATGAGCCTCATAACTAGTGCCTGTCATTTCACTTTAAAAAGAGCTAGATCTTCAAACATGGGTTCATATGAAGCCTAGGAACTATGGCTACATTTTTGGAAAATATCATTCGCCTGCGATGTATCGTTTTGCCGGGAGGGCGATTTATTTACAGAATTTTCAGTTGAATTTTCACTGCTCTTCCACTCTAGTGTGATGACATCACACACTCTAACTCAGGAAATTTGGACAATTTTCACTCAACCCAGGGGTTTTTGAAGACTCACCTATTGAAAACCGTAAACCCCATCCTCATACCAAGTACATTCATGTGGAGAGGACAAAAATGCCTGTGTTTTAAAGTTTAAATGAAGTCTGTAGGTCAAAGTATGGTGAAGTAGTAGTGTCTGGAAAAAAGTGGACTTTTCTGGCAGATTTTTTCCTCTCCCCATTAGTTGTAGTCATGTGTGACCTGATTGGCTGATGCTGATCACCTGACACCTGAGCTTCAACTGTCTGTGTTCTATACTCTGTGTGTGTGTGTGTGTGTGTGTGTGAGAGTTTTTGAGTGTGTGTTTCAGTGTGTGTGTGTGTGTGTGTGTGAGAGAGAGAATCAGTTTGAATCAGTTTTAACAGTAATAGGAGGAGAAGGAGAAGGAGTACAAGTAACAGTAATAGTAGTATTTTTGGTAGTAGTTGTAGTAGCAGCAGTAGTAGTAGTAGTAGAATTTCTAGTAGTAGTAGTAGTAACATTAGTAGTATTTTTAGTTGTAGTAGTAGTAGTAGTAGTAGTAGTAGTAGCAATTGTAGTAGTAGTAGTAATATTTTTTAGTAGTAGTAGAAGTGGTAGCATTTTTAATAGTAGTAGTAATCATAGTATTAACAGCAGTAGTAGTATTAGTAGTAGTATCTGTACTTTAACAGACACACAGCGTTGCTATGGACTCTCCAGGGTTGCTATGGGAGGAGAAACATGTCAGACTGATTCAGTTTATTGGACACACCTGGGACACACACAGAGCAGTGGCGCCGTTGCCGTGGAGACGCTCAGTGCAGGTCAGAGACACACAGAGAAAAAGAGCAGATTTAAGCCTCTGAAAAGAAAAAAAACAGCTCCCGCAAAACTGCTAATTACGTGAAAACCGTATAAGATTGGAGAAAACCGAAATGACCGTGAGTGTCAGAAGGACCTGGGGAACACACAGATGTAGATTTTTTTCATGTACTATGAGAAATGACTGAGTTAGAGCAGTTTAAAAACAGTCAACTGACCAAGACAAGTAAGAATTCGCTACAATGGAGAGTTAATGGGGGAAAGAAGGGATGAGCCTCCAAACTAGTGCCTGTCATTTCTCTTTAAAAAGAGCTAGGTCTTCAAACATGGGTTCATATGAAGCCCAGGAACCATGGCTACGTTTTTGGAAAATGTCATTCAACTGCGATGTATCGTTTGGCCGGGAGGGCGATTTATTCAGAGAATTTTCAGTTGAATTTTCTCTGCTCTCACACTCTAGTGTGATGACATCACCCACTCTAACTCAGGAAATTTTGAGAATTTTCACTCAACCCAGGGGTTTTTGAAGACTCACCTATTGAAAACCGTAAACCTCATCCTCATACCAAGTACATTCATGCGGAGAGGACAAAAATGCCTGCGTTTTAAAGTTTAAATGAAGTCTGTAGGTGAAAGTATGGTGAAGTAGTAGTGTCTGGAAAAAAGTGGACTTTTCTGGCTGATTTTTTCATCTCCCCATTCATTTCTATGGGACTTTTTTCGCGTGTTTTTCGCGAATAACTCTGCGAAAAATTCACGAATCTCTACGAAAATAACATAGCACACTATTCCCGATGAAACCGCACGTTTTAATGTATAATTTGCAGGGGTCTTTACAGCGGTTCGGGCTGTATTAACGGACAAAAATGTGTCCGGAAGATGAAGAATAAAAATAAAAATAAACGCGCGGAAGAACAATAGGTGCTCGTGGCTTCGCCACGAGCACCTCTCTCCCATTGCTTTGCAATGGGGGAGAGGTGCTCGTGTCGATGCCCGAGCCCCTAATTAATAAACGAGCGGAAGAACAATAGGTGCTCGTGGCTTCGCCACGAGCACCTCTCTCCCATTGCTTTGCAATGGGGGAGAGGTGCTCGTGTCGATGCCCGAGCCCCTAATGATCAAGAAGAAACGCGCGGAAGAACAATAGGTGCTCGTGGCTTCGCCACGAGCACCTCTCTCCCATTGCTTTGCAATGGGGGAGAGGTGCTCGTGTCGATGCCCGAGCCCCTAATAATGATACAAATATAAACAATCACAACAAGAACAGCACAGTAGTTCCATTCACATGCCTACACTTTATTCTTGAAATATGATTACTTTATTATCATAAAATTATGGGTTTTATCTTGACATGCAACAACTTTATTCTCTTAGTGACAAGTGTTTTATTTTCTTATGTGGCCCTAATACGCAGTCATAGATTTGAAATGTTCTACCTTTAAATTTCTAAAACATTTTTCCTGCTCTGACTGTAAATGATCATTTTCTATGACAACAAACCATCTACTTTCTTCACATCTCACTTTGGAATTAAAATCTCCCATTAAACCTTCTGGAAAAATTGAAGATTATATCTCAATTCAGCATGAAGAGGACATTTTACAGCTGTAGCCATGATGTGTCCCAATATTTTTGTCCATATAGTTTATAAACATCAATTCAATGCATCAGTGCAATTATATATATCATAATATAAAACTATATCATGATTTTAGTCATTATTGTTTTGTATCCCAGACCCCTGTTAGAAAAGAAACACCTGAATTCAGTGTGTCCCAATACTTTGTCCATATAGTGTATCAACCAGAGGCAGTTACATAGGATCTAGGAAGAAGAGGACATCAGCAGGTGCCATAAAAATAGACCAGTGTTAGCTGGTAAGGCTGGTAATACATAATAGTTTTTCCAAATGGAGCATTTTCCAGATATTGAAGGATTTTTGTTCTAAAATCCAGTGTTAAAATGAACCCTTTCATGCATACTGGTCACTACAGTGGACAGATATTCCACAGCTGTTCTCTTGTGTATTCATGGGTTTTGTTGTTTTAGTTCCATATCAGCCAACACAGTGGACGCTTATGGACCATCCCAAACACTGCAATTCATACAATTATTGTAACTTTGCTGCTCATGATAAACCTGATCTGCACTAACATGTTTAGTGTAACTCAGTTGCTAATTGTTACTAGACTGTAATTAACAGTTTTCTGAAACAAAAAGTTTTTTGTTTTTGTTTTTGTTTTGTTTTTTGCATATCCTTCTGAGACCCAGCAATGCATTTTGTCCTCTGTAGGGGACAAAGGTTTGACAGTTTTACTTAAAAAATGCTGTACATTACAAAGGACATTCCATTAAAAAATCAATTAGTAAATAAAAATTATTTTAAAAATGTATCTGAAAAAACTGTTGCATTATGCAGTTTCCAATCAAGACTATTTTTTAATGTAAAAAAGCAAAAACTGTCAAATTCCTGGGTCTCAGGAGGATATTATCTCCATGAAATGAGTAATAACTAATAGTAGAGTATGATAAAATGTGAGAAAACGTTAGCGATTTAGCAATTAGCGGCATTAAAAATGTTTTTATTTCATAGTTTTCACACAGTATATCACTTTCTGACGATGAGTTTTAAATACATGTTTCTTTGCTTCAAAAATTAAACGCATGGCGTCCAGCTGAATGGACATTTTTGTGACTCCACGAAAAATAGGTTCATAAAAAAAAAAAAATTCATTTGCATTGTTTTTTTCATGCCTAAAGAGGAATAAAAACACTCAAGAAAGAAATATTGACTAAGGTTCTCATAATTCATGCATGAAAGGGTTAAAATGACCTCAGTCCACACTAGTATCTTGGCAGACTTTAAGATACAATTCCTGAAAATTCTAACATGGACTGAAGCGCAGGCGTGCTCATCCCCCTGGTGAATAACACTGCATATGCAGGATAAAAGTCTAACAAAAGTAAAAAAAGGCAAAGAAAACCTGCTCACGGATGTAGCTCCCATGTTGGGGTTTATTTCGGCCGTGATGTTTCCAAGCAGAGTTCAGGATGCACATACAGATAAGCCATGGCAAAAAAAAAACAAAAAAAACAAGAATACCCAGAATCCTTTGGCTTTACACTGCAAAAATCAAAATCTTACCAAGTGTATTTTTCTCATTTCTAGTCCAAATATCTCATCACACTTAAAATAAGACATAATCATCTAAAGAGTAACTTTTCAGTGAGATATAAGAACTGATTTTTAGACAATAGATCTGGAAAATCTTATTTCAAGAAATCTTACCAAGACAATTTTCACTTGTCCCACTGGCCAATTTTTTTTATTTATTTATTTATTTTTTTACTTAATTCAAGCAAAAAATAAATAAATAAATAAAAAAATCTACCAATGGAACAAGTGAAAATGATCTTGGTAAGATTTCTTGAAATAAGATTTTCCAGATCTATTGTCTAAAAATCAGTTCTTATATCTCTTTGAAAAGTTCCTCTTTAGGTGATTATTTTTTATTTTAAGTGTGATGAGATATTTTGACTAGAAATTACAAAAATACACTTGTTAAGATTTAGATTTTTGCAGTGTACAACATACGGTCACTAAAAATTATTAGATCACCCCTTGTTTTCTTCAGTTTCCTGTTCATTTTAATGCCTGGTGTGACTAAATGTACTTTTGTTTGGACAAATATAATGATACCAACAAAAATAGCTCATAGTAGTTTAATTTTAGAGCTGATATCTATCCATTTTCCATGTTTTCTTGATAATAACCAAAATCACTTCAGTTCTTACATCAATATCTATGGCATTGTACTGACAAAAACAGTGCTTTTAGGCATTCCATGTTTTCTTTTCTGTTTGTTTTAGTCACATGATACACACAGCAGTTAATACTTGATTGCGTAACCACTGTTTTTGATGACTTTTGATGGTAATAATTTTTTCCACAACTGTATATAGATATAGAGAAAAAAAAAAGAATAGATAGATGTAAAGTATGTAAAGTAAGTACATTTTGGTTTTCATTCGGTCCATCAGATATAAAACTAATTAAAAAGAAGTATTTATTAATTGAACTGATCATCACTGTCATTTTTTTATCTGATTCGACAGAATAAAATCGACTTATTTCTGACATTTGGAAATGACTGTTGATGGTCGACTGTATGATCAATTATGTCACAAAACTGAAATGTAACACAGTATACAAAATAAAATAAAATGCTGTGAAAAGGAAGTAAGTCTTTTCATGACCAGCAAAAACTACTACAAGGAATACACTAGCACAGATTAAAGAGATAATGCAAAAAAAAAAAAAAAGAAAAAAGAAAAATGGAGGTTTGTTTACATGAAAGGGCTTTGACGAATCATGAAAAAAAGATATGAGCTAATTAACAAAAAACTTCATAAAGCATTCTGTTGTCAGGATGTTACTGGGTGTAAAAGTCGCAGTCGAGTTTTAGGACAAAAACGTACACGTAACAGGGCCTCAGACTTTTTAAGTATGTTTTAGACGTATGTTTTAAAGTGCATACAGAACATTTATCTACTTTGTGTATTTTACCACAATTTCCAACCACAAACTGCATATAATCAGTGGATGGAAGAACTGTGGTGTCACCCATTGGTTTCTGAACTCCATTTTATAGCCAGTAGTTTGTGATTTGGTTGTTGTCACGTTGGCATTTTGGAGCTGGAAGTGACCATATTTGGACAAAAGGGGTGGAGCTGTGAGATTGACAGCTAATTGTGAATGATAGCACTGTAACACCAAAAAAATATAGATACTGATCTCATTTTAGAATAGAATAGAATAGAATGCTTTTATTGTCATTATACATGTGTACAACAAACTTAAAAGACAACTCTCTTGTGGTGCAGTGTGGGAAAATACATGATTTTCACCGAAAAAAATGCAAAATACAGAGAATAATTCCATAATAAATGGTGATAAATCACTTAAGAAAGGTTACATATGGAGAAAAATTCATTTAGGAAGTGCCACAAAAGTAGCTCTTCATCTTAATGGGTTAATTTCATGTTTTCACGTGCCTATTCCCTAAATTATACTTTCAAAGCAACTCTATTTGCACATTCCATGACCGAATAAGAGCAGGGGGGGGGGGGGGGGGGGAGTGTTATTTTACCCTTTCTCAATATATAAATAAACACAGATTGGCATTCAGTCCCAGATACTGAGCAGCTAACACTTACTGTTACATAAAAAACACAGCATCTAAAGCCAAAAACAGCAGTTCAGACTAGAAACACATGATTCGTCAGCTTCATTTTTCTACCTTTATTCATTATTTCGCCCTAAACCACCCTTCAAATCAAGTTAAGAATAACTGCAAAAGGCCGATCCCTTTGCGCATGTGAGACTTGGACGCTCATATCGGCTTAAAAAGATAAATGTGGACGTGATCTTTACTAAAATTAGTCGAAACTAAATAAAACTAAACAATAATGAAAAATCCAAAAGTATTATAACCTTGGGCAGGACCAGTAAAATACGATCATAATAACATAAAAATAATGTCAACTTCAAATGTTTCTCTTTGTAAATAAATATTTTCATGTATTTCCACTAAAACAAAGTACAATTTTGCAAAACATGTGAATAACCTGAAACGTATTAAGAGAAGTAAATACAATTTTAACAATATTCTGCCTGTTACTCAATGTTTTGTGTGTAGATCCACTGTGATCTGTAAGTTATAATGTACATGTGTAAATCAGTCCCAGATACTGAGCAGCTAACACTTACTGTTACATAAAAAACACAGCATCTAAAGCCAAAAACAGCAGTTCAGACTAGAAACACATGATTCATCAGCTTCATTTTTCTACCTTTATTCATTATTTCGCCCTAAACCACCCTTCAAATCAAGTTAAGAATAACTGCAAAAGGCCGATCCCTTTGCGCATGTGAGACTTCAATGCTCATATCGGCTTAAAAAGATAAATGTGGACGTGATCTTTACTAAAATTAGTCGAAACTAAATAAAACTAAACAATAATGAAAAATCCAAAAGTATTATAACCTTGGGCAGGACCAGTAAAATACGATCATAATAACATAAAAATAATGTCAACTTCAAATGTTTCTCTTTGTAAATAAATATTTTCATGTATTTCCACTAAAACAAAGTACAATTTTGCAAAACATGTGAATAACCTGAAACGTATTAAGAGAAGTAAATACAATTTTAACAATATTCTGCCTGTTACTCAATGTTTTGTGTGTAGATCCACTGTGATCTGTAAGTTATAATGTACATGTGTAAATCAGTCCCAGATACTGAGCAGCTAACACTTACTGTTACATAAAAAACACAGCATCTAAAGCCAAAAACAGCAGTTCAGACTAGAAACACATGATTCATCAGCTTCATTTTTCTACCTTTATTCATTATTTCGCCCTAAACCACCCTTTAAATCAAGTTAAGAATAACTGCAAAAGGCCGATCCCTTTGTGCATGTGAGACTTCAATGCTCATATCGGCTTAAAAAGTTAAATGTGGACGTGTTCTTTACTAAAATTAGTCGAAAATAAATAAAACTAAACTAGAATGAAAAATCCAAAACTATTATAACCTTGGGCAGGACCAGTAAAATACGATCATAATAACATAAAAATAATGTCAACTTCAAATGTTTCTCTTTGTAAATAAATATTTTCATGTATTTACACTAAAACAAAGTGTAATTTTGCAAAACATGTGAATAACCTGAAACGTCTTAAGATACAGGTGTCAAACATGTGGCCCGGGGGCCAAATCTGGCCCGCCAAAGGTTCCATTCCGGCCTGTGGGGATAAAAGTGCAAAAATGAACCTGAACAGTCAAGGTTGTCAAAATGCTTTTGGTTCAGGTTCCACATACAGACCAATGTAAAGTAAAAAGTAAAAAATAACAACACAATAACCCATAAATAATGACAACTACAAATTTTCTTTGTGAAAAATGACATGGAAAAAATTGAAGTGAAAAAAATAAGATTACACTGAAAATATTTGCATTGAAAAAACTAGTCTTTCACAATAAAATGCAAATGAATACATAAATATAAACAAAGACGAACTGCCCGAAATGTGCAATTTTAACAATATTCTGCCTGTTACTAAATGTTTTGTGCATTTATGGATCCACTGTGATCTGTAGTTGTGTTAATAATAAGAGATGTTGTATTGTAGAAATTGTTCAGAAATTTTAGTTCCAAACTCCAAAACTTTTAACAATATTCTGCCTGTTACCAAATGTAACATGTGTGTGTAAATGTACATGTATAAATAATAAGTCGAGGCATAATATTGTTAAAATTGCATTAATTTTTCAAATGAAATTTCTGTTTTTTCAGGTTATTCACATCTTTTTTTGTAAAATGTAAATATTTTCACAATTTAATTGTTTTTTTTTTTGGTACTAAAACAAAAAGAAAAACATTGATTTGTCATCATTTATAGGTTATAAAGTCATTATTTTACTGGTCTGGCCTGCTTGAGATCAAATTGGGCTAAATATGGCCCCTGAACCAAAATGAGTTTAACACCCCTGTCTTAAGAGAAGTAAATACAATTTTAACAATATTCTGCCTGTTACTCAGTGTTTTGTGTGTAGATCCACTGTGATCTGTAAGTTATAATGTACATGTGTAAATCAGTCCCAGATACTGAGCAGCTAACACTTACTGTTACATAAAAAACACAGCATCTAAAGCCAAAAACAGCAGTTCAGACTAGAAACACATGACTCATCAGCTTCATTTTTCTACCTTTATTCATTATTTCGCCCTAAACCACCCTTTAAATCAAGTTAAGAATAACTGCGAAAGGCCGATCCCTTTGTGCATGCGAGACTTGGACGCTCATATCGGCTTAAAAAGATAAATGTGGACGTGTTCTTTACTAAAATTAGTCGAGCGAGCCAGCCGCCCATATATCCACCCATCGATCCGCAGAGGCTGCAGCCCAGCAGCAGGACCTCACTCCAGGGGGACAGTGGAAGTCTTTGTTCCCATATCATGCCTCGCATTCCCCAGACCTGCCCCGGGTTCCCTTACATGGCTGCTCTGTGGGCAAACGGGCCGCTCCGCCTGCCAACCAGGAGGCCAGCGTCCACATCGAGACGTCCAGCCAGTCATCCATTCATTCATCCATGCAGCCGCTGACTCCTTGTACCCCCTCGGCCCAGAACAAGGCCTCTCTCTGGGGGACAGTAGTCGGCTTTGTTTCCCCTTGTCATGCCTCACATTCCCCAGACCTGCCCTGGGTCCCCCCTCAAGGCACAGGGCACTGGGAGGATCACGGGCCTCTCTACGCCCCCATTTCCCTTTCTCTCTCTGATATTATCGCTCTTCTATCCCCCCTCCCCTCCTCCTCCCATTCCTCCTCTCCTCTTCTGACACATCTCTTTGGCTTTCTGAAGGTTTCTCTCTCCGCAGCCCTAAGCTTTTACTGATGCCCTTTCTTGCTCCTTCTTTCTATTTTTTTTTCCCGCTCGGCCATAAAACTGACAGTTAACAACCTTGTTTCTCTTCACTCAATCTCCTCCATCCATTCTCTCCTTCTATTTTCCATCCCACTCCCACACACTCCCACATTTTATCACTCCTCTTTTCCTAAAACCGTGTCTTTTCAATGCACTTTTATTGGTCAGAGAAGGAATTTAAGCGATATAAAAGCAAAAAAAAACAACAACAAAACACATACCTACATGAACATTGCACTGTGATCTGACTGTTTAGGACAGTGTTTTTCAACCTTGGGGTCGGGACCCCATGTGGGGTTGCCCGGAATTCAAATGGGGTCACCTGAAATTTCTTGTAATTCATATAAATAAAAACTTCCTAATAAAAATATATGGTGAGTAGGGATGGGAATCGTTAAGAATTTAATGATTCCGATTCCATTATCGATATTTCTTATCTATCCGATTCCTTATCGATTCTCTTATCAATTCTCATTGAGTGAGGGAATAAAAGAGTACAAATGGGTGTGTTTGCATTAACTGCCTTTTATGTTTCCATCTCTGCACAGAAAATATAACATATACAGTATGTACAAATAATAATAACAGATGATGCCGGCCAGGAGGGGGGGCGGGGTGTGCAGTGAAAGTGAAACTAAAGACGCTTTACTAATTCCTCTATTGCCGCATTTCTACTACGTGGAACCGGTTCAACTTGGCTCCCACTGGCTCAGCTTGTCTCCTGTTGTTGTGCACCTCATTTCCTTTCCCTTCTTACCTTCGGAAACTTGTATTTGAGGAGTTACGACGTTTGTTGTCCACACCGGAACTGGAACCGGCCCAGTGTTCACTCTGCTGCTACATTCACAGGCGCCGCTGAGTATCAAATATGTGACATTCCTGTAAATGATTCACATGCTGTGGACAAATGTTTGAGGATATTGGAGGGATTCCACCCTTTTGAAGACATGGAAGCTTTGCAAGAGTTCCAAGTAAGTGGACCTGGTGTCCTTTTTAGACCGTTTCTCCCTCTGTTGGCTACGTTCTGACCAAAACAATGCAGTGTACATGTGACGTCATCGCGCATGCACAATGAAGGCGGAATCGATAAGCAGAATCGTTAAGCAGGCAGGCAAACGATTCCAAGGAATCAAGCTACTGGGAACCGGTTCTCGATTCTCATCCCTAATGGTGAGTTGAGAGAGACAATCCCAATACATAAAAGACATGACAAACTGTAAAGCTGAAACTGAAGCACTGTGGTTCTGTTTATCTGTCAAATGTTCATTGTGGTCAGTTTCAGGTGCTGCAGCTCTTTCATAATTCGTAGTTTGAGACTTTTGTTTGTTCAGTATTATTTTGCAGCCTTGTAAATCCAAGCTGGACTGACTGTACATATCCTGACCAAGGAAAATCAAATTCTCATTTTGTGCAGTAATCTACACCTGGATTTACTGCCTCTGTCCATAATAATATACATTATATAGCCTAAATGTCGTCTAAAATTAACATTTATTTGCAACATAGAATAGAAAACTATTACATGATCAAAAACAAATTAATTTTAGCAAAAAAAAATGTCTGTTTTGAATGTCTGGGGCCGCCAGAAATTTGTGATGTTAAAATGGGGTCACGAGTAAAAAAACTGTGAGAACCACTGGTTTAGGATATTTTATTGCTTTCTAACCCTTCGTAGCCTTCTTTTTTTTCTTCTCAAACACTCCAAAGTTTAACACCTGAGATCAGCTCTTCAAGCACTATCCACCAGCTCACCTCTTTTTTAGCTGCTTTGCTCGACACAAAACCCCAATCCAACGCCAGTGGCTGTCTGTACCTACAGCCCACTTCTATTCAGACAGGAGAACGGTGGGGGCGTAGGCCATAATTAAAGATGGCGGCCTTGCCGTCACACAATGGCTCTGCACAGAGAAAGCTTTTATTGCATGTATTTTTCTCAACAGGAGAGTGGGCAGTCTACCCTCTGTGAGCATTTAATTGGTTTAACAGCTGGAGAGGAGGAGGAGGAGGAGGAGAAAGACAGACGAGAGGGGAAAGAATCCAACAGAGGGGAAGAAACAAAGAAACTAGAGGAAAGTGAATCACCGGGATTCTAAAATTTTTCGTCTGATGCTAGCGACGTACAGACATTTATCAGAGTGACTCTAAATAATGTCCATCAGAGTGGAAATGAATCACTCGCTGCCCTGTCACCTCCCATCTGCACACACTGTTCATTCACATGGACCAAATTCTGATTAGTAGTGTGTTGCAATTGCCTGTGCAAAAATGTGCCAGGCGTGGGCTTGTTGGCAGGTAACATTTTCCCTCCAGCATTATGGGTATTATTATTATTCTAAAAAAAAACACTGAGATTAAGACGAGAGAGGCAGGTTTTTTGTTTCAGGATTTATAAAAACACACATTCCTCCCACCCACTTGTGGTAAATGTGTGAGTGTGTGTGAATGTGTGTGTCGATCTGTGTTTTTGCTTTTTCAATATGGACGCTGACAAGTGTCTTTGTCTGTCCTCTGTCGGTAAATGAAAACTGGAGCAGAGCCTTGGGGCAAGGTGAGGCCCCGACGTTCCTCTGGAGCTTTCAGCTAATGGAGATCCACTGTTGGGTTGGAGGACCAGCCCTCGGGGGCAGGGCTGGGGATTAAATATGTAATCCATGGCACCTTTACACACTAAGGCTCTAAACTGCAATCTAGGGGTGTCAGTGGCCATATTATAAAATGGTCATCTCTATATTGTGTCCTTTCATTTTGTTTCTACTCAGTGGTGTAGTCCAGGGTATATGGGGGTATGTGGAGCATACCCACTTATTTTTCAGTCACCATTGGGTGTATCCACTTCTAAATCCCCACTGATGCGCACCATTCAGTAGTATCTGAACCAAATTGCCTATTTTTTCCCACAGAATAGTGAAGTCATGACCCGCCCTTCTCTGCCTCTAATTGTCTAGTACTAGGTGCCTTCACTGATTAGATTGGTTAACTTTAGTTATGAGGACTGATGAGCCAATCAGAGGCAGAGTAGGGCGGGTCATGTCGAGGAAGAAGCCAAAAATTGAGAGTATACCCTCTTCTCCAGGGACCACTACACCACTGTTTCTACTCTAATATTTGTAGGGCGTTTAGGTTGATTTGGTCCCCAATACTCAAATCAAATCAATCATCGTAAGAAAAGTTACCTTATGACATTTTACATTTAGAGCTGGTCTAAACCAGACTCAGTTCACTGAGTACTTGAGATTTCTTCGCCATCGTAAAGTGTAGGTGTTTTCAGCGCCACCTAAATTGTATTCATGCCAATTAGATGTGGAGAACATCCAAACTAAATAAAATTATATGTATTTCCTAGATTAGATACAGTTGATGGAAACATACCGGTATACTTGGATATTAAATGTGGTGTACCACAGGGGTCTGTGTTGCACCCCCCCCCCCCCCCCCCCCCCCCCCCCCCCCCCCCCCCATTGTATTTAAATGACATTTGTAGTGTTACAATTTTCATTTATTTTATTTTATTCTATTTGATATGGACATCACAAGTACACTGAGACTGTCCCAGAGGACAGACCAGATGCTTTGCTTGGGTGTATGTATATACATTGAAAAAAATCAAGACTTTACCAAGTGTATTTTTCCTCATTTCTAGTCAACAAATGTCATCACACTTAAAATAAGACATAATCACCTAAAGAATAACTTTTCAGTGAGATATTAGAACTTATTTTTAGACAATAGATCTTGAAAATCTTATTTCAAGAAATCTTACCAAGATAATTTTCACTTGTTCCATTCACTTGTTCCATAATCTGCCAATGGAACAAGTGAATTCACTGTTCCATTATTTTCCACCATTCCATTTTTTTTTTTTTTTTTTTTTTTTTTTGCTTAATTCAAGATTTTTTTTTTTTTTTGCTTAATTCAAGCAAGATAAGATTTTGAAGATCTATTGTCTAAGAATAAGCTCTTATATCTCACTGAAAATTTACTCTTAAGGTGATCATCATATCAACTGCCTCTATATATGTGTTGAATTTGAAGTAAATTGAAACAAAATTGATGTTTTTATAGATGTGAAATTTCGCTCATTATAAATAAATGGGAGAAAAAAAAAAGATTTAAACAATTCATAAAAAATTCGAACTTTGACTTACTTCTCCCAAAATGTAATGAGATCTATTCTGGGTCACTGGCAGTCTATGAACCCATTTTGGTGTGAATTTAACCAATAGTTTTGCTGCTAGAGTGTTAACAAACAAACAAAGAAACAAACCAAACCAAAAACAATAGCTCTTGCCTGCCTTTTGGGGGGCAGGGTAATAATAATGTACAAAAAAATAAACTGTTATTATGTTGAACCTGAGAAGCAGAAAAAAGGTGTTTCAAATAAAGGTTAATGTTCTGATAAGTGGCTGTTGATGCATCAGAGTAAAACACCATCACAGGAAAATCCAAACAGAAGAGTGACGCAAACTTGAAATGGTGTTGACTTTGCAGTGAATGAGATGTCATGCAAATGTTTAGTAATATCCTCATGTTTCTCAGCGTTCTTACTGCTCAGCGACCTCCTTGTCATTATCAAATATTCGTTTTCGTGGGAGGTGCGAGGTGGGAGGCGGTATGGAGAGAAGGTTCACATGCATGGTGTGTTGAGGAGGGATTTCCCACAGCTACACTCCAGAGATGAAGGAGCTTATTTCACACCTCATTTCATTCTGATATCTAGAACAACAGCACATGACGACACACACACACACACACACACACACACACACACACACACACACACACACACACACACACACATTATGTTTCCATGTGTTTAAGGGATGCTGCGTTGACATACATTTCATTAAAGCTGTTTTTCACCACTGAATGCAAAGATGGAGTTCAGGATGACGCAAAGTCCACATGGAAATTTGATAAATGACAGTAGAAGAGATGAATAGAATAGAATAGAATAGAATAGAATAGAATAGAATAGAATAGAATAGAACAGAATAGGTTTTATTGTCATTACACCAGTTGTTGCAGGACGTCTTTACCAGTGACTGTGCACTTACATCTAAATAGCAATATATTAAGATACATACATCTTTAAAAAAGTATAAAAATATAAAGTGTGCAATCAAAGTATGTACAAAATGGAGATAGACTGTATCCAATAGGGCTGAAAGATATATTGTTATCGTATCAATATTTAGATATGAACGTTCAAGATATTAATATCAAAAAAGCAACAATATAAACGATATAGTTTTCCCCTGCGCTTGCCATGCATGTACAGCTCTGGAAGTCACAACAAATTTCATTTATTCGCACTTTATGTTAATGTTGATGACTGGCAGTGAGTTTTTATAAATAAAACTGCACTTTCCACATTCTTTTGTATTATGATGTTTGTATTTTTCTGAAAAATGCTTGGTTTTCACTGAACCCGTAGTCATATTGTATCGTATCGATATCGAGATATCTGGCATGAATATCGAGATATGAAATTTTGTCCATATCGTTCAGCCCTAGTATCCAATCCAACTTTATTTGTAAAGCACTTTAAAACAATCACAGTGGACCAAAGTGCTGTACAGAAAAATAAATAAAAAACCAAAATAACAGAGTAAAATACAAGTTTAGAATAAAAAGTAAGTAAATAAATAAAAATACAGAAGAATACATAAAACCTGAATAAAAGAATAAAATACAAGAAATACAAGAATAGATTAAAAACATAAAAAGCTGTATGAAAAGCTAAGATCTAAAAATTTAAGGTAGTATAAAATGTGCAAATGTAGTAGTAGTAGTGTGAACAATGCAAACAATGTAAACATTTGTAACAGTTTTACAGTGTGGACAGGGCAAGTAACAGTATAGGCAGTGCAAATGTAACGGGGTAGACATGAAACATACATGTACAAGTGTAAACCGTGCAAGAATAACAGGTAGCAGGGTAACATACATGTGCCAGGCATGGGGCACATGTACAGAAGTTTATTATTGCACATTACTGTGAGGTATGGTGTGTGTTTGCAGTCTGCACAACCCAGGGGAAGAAACTTATGTTCACTGAATGATATATTTTTGCACAAAAAGTCACTTTTTCTTCTGTTTTCTCTGTTTTTCATACAATTACCCCCAACTTTAATCTGAGCTTCAATGAACATCTACATGATCAGTGAATTAAATAAAGGAAAATACATTATTTTTACTTAAAAATGCAAAATACAGAGGATAATATTATAATAAAAGGTGATAAATCACTTAAGAAAGGTTGAAAATAGAGGAAAAATCCACAAAAGTAGCACTGGGTCTTTATGGGTTAAGTCTGTCCAAATAATTCTTTCATAAAAAAACCCAAATTCAGTGTTAAAGAACTGATATTTTGCTTTTTAAAAAAATAAATAAATAAAATAAAATTATGCATTTTCAAACATTTCCCTGTGGTCTACATAAACTGTAAATGCTCTGCTTGGGTCTGAATTCTTCATTAATTCAACTCCACAGGTCCATCTTCAACCCTATTTCTGAGTAATGACACCAGAAAGGTGGTTTGGAGCGCTGGCCCTTTAAATGCACATGAGCCACTTCAGGCCCCGCCCCCTCCAGGTTGTTGGCTGTGCTGCTCTGTCCCGTTCAACCAACGACTGAACATTTTAGGTAATCGGCTCCAAGTTTGGACATATTTTCAGTTTTTACTACAACCGCTGCTGCTGATAAACAATTCTGTCGTACTTGGAGAAATGTTAGTCAGAAGTCCGGACCTTATATGTGCAAATGTGGTGATGTAACTAGTTATAAAATTTTACCAATTTAAGCAGGAATTAAAACAGGTTGTAGAAATCCACTTGATTTTTGCCAAAATTAAAATAAAGATAGCTTTGCAGCACCTGGAGGGTTCAAATTCAAACTTCTTGAACTCTTAGTGTCCAAATACACAAATAAATGAACCACAGACTAGCAAAATTAGCAAAATATGACCCCTTTGAGAAATGTTAAAAATAGAGGAAAATTCCTTTTGGAACTGCCACAAAAGTAGCACTGGGTCTTTATGGGTTAAGTCTTTCCAAATAATGATATATTTTACTGTAAAAGTCCGTTTTTCTTCAGTTTTTCTGTTTCTGATATAATAAACCTCAACTGTAACCTGAGCTTTTATGAACATCTACATGATCTGTAAATGAAATATAGGAAAATACATGATATAGACTGAAAAAAATGCAAAACAAGCAGGATAATGTTACAATAAATGGTGGTAAATCACTTAAGAAAGGTTAAATATAGAGGGAAATTCTGCCACTAAAGTAGCACTGGGTCTTTATGGGTTAAAGTGTTATTTTGTTTTTTATTTTCTTTATTTTGATTCCCTTCCTGATATCACTGTTTTTTTTTGTATTCTTTTTTTTTTTTTTTTTACTTCTCTACAAATAAATAATTCATATCCCAGTTTGGTTGATTACACTGGTCAACAACAAATTTATTTTTTAAGTTTTTTGAGCTGATTTAGGATAATTTTGCTGTGCTGAATCCAAAAATCACATTAATTTTGCTCAGTCAGGTCAACTTTCTGAACTATGCTACATATTGGCTTTTTAACATTTTTGCTTACATTTATGGGCATTTTCACATCATATGATACAAAATTCTTTCCTATTTCTTGCAATAAACGAGTTCTGAAGATTTTACTTTTGCCAATTTATGAATGAATTTATGAATTTAATGTTTTTTTTTTAATATTACAGGTGAATGAAATGGCTTCGACTAGAAGATCTTGCAAAAATAAGCCTGACGTATTCTGCTACATCTGTGGTGAATACACCATTGTACCTAACAGGAATCCTGTTAGAAAATGATTTTTTTTCTCTTAAAACCTATTTTGGGTGAGAACTGTATAAAAAAAAATCAACTGATAAAGTCACAAAAATGTAATCAATTTTGTGAGAAGATTAAAATTTTTCAAAATCAAATTAGAAAAAAAACCTGACCTGATTGAAAGAAACAGATGTCATTTTTGGATTTAGCGGTGCAAAATGCTCCTAATTCAGTTGAAAAAACCGAGACAACTTGCAAAAAACATTTTTTTGTAACCCAGTGTTACTGGTCGTTTTTTTTTTTTTTTTTTTTTTTTTTTTTATTGTTTTGCTCCATTTTGTTAAAGGACATGGAAGGAGGGGAGTCTCATTTCATGTCTGCTCCTCGGTACCCCCTACTCAGTATTCAGTAACAAACGTATGTGAATCAGTGCTTAGTATGAAACTGCTTTTAGCTAAACCACAACAGGACTGAACCCCTCACCCCAACCTAAAAATAACTTTTAATATAAAATCAATACAGCACCATTGTTATAATTCCTGAAATCGCTGGTTCCTAAAATCAAGTGTACATGTCTATATAAGTGTGTGTGTGTGTGTGTGTGTGTGTGTAAATCAATCGTTTAATTGCATTAAGCCACTGCCGCTGACACCTTGCACTTTTCCTGCTATCAGTCATTACTGTGAGTGCAACCCATTATGAGTGTTGCGACCCCACTACAACACACACACACACCGCCGCAGACACACACTTACACACCCCAGTATCCGAGCCTGTCACGTTTCATTCATTCACGTATTGTTGATTAGACAGAGGGACTCTTTAATAATGATTCCACAGCTAAACCAGATTGGATATTGGTTTTCTGTTTTTGCGCACTGTACACAAACATGTCTGAGCAACAAACTGGAGCAACAACAAATACAGACAAAAGAGTGAAAACAAAGACGCACAATCAAATGGCTCCTTCAAATCACAATTTAAACATTGGAGGAAGGAAAACCAAACCTGTGACCATCTGTAGATTGTCCTCGCTGTGTTCTTTTGTGTGTTTTTATGATGATTTGTCTTTTGTCAGTTGTCTTTTTTGTCACCTGCCTAGGGACCACAGATGGAAATTAGCACTGTTCCTAATCTGGCATATTTACAGCTACAATTATTATAGATATTCATTAACCCATAAAGACCCAGTACTACTTTTGTGGCAGTTCCCAAATAATTTTTTCTCTGTTTTTAACTTTTCTCAAAGGGCTCATATGTATCTAAACCCACTTTTATTAGTCTTTGGTTCATTTATTTGTGTATTTGGATGATAATAGTTCATACAGTTTGAATTTGAACCCTCCAGGTGCTGCAAAACTATCTTTAGATTCAATTTGGCCAAAATCAAGTGGATTTCTACAACCTGTTTTAATTCCTGCTTAATTTGTTACATCTATAAGTAGTTATGTCATGACATTTGTACATATACGGTCCAGACTTCAGATGAACGTTTCTCAGAGTACGACAGAATTGTTTATCAGCAGCAGCGGTTGTAGCAAAAACTGAAAATATGTCCAAACTTCAAACCAATTACCTAAAATGTTCAGTTGTTGGTTGAACGGGACAGAGCAGCAAAGCCAATAACCTGGAGGGGGTGGGGCCTGAAGTGTCTCATGTGCATTTAAAGGGCCAGCGCTCCAAACCACCTTTCTGGTATCATTAGTCAGAAATAGGGTTGAAGATAGACCTGTGGAGTCGAATGAATGAAGAATTTAGACCCAAGCATAGCATTTACAGTTTATGTAGAGCACAGCCAAATGTTTTAAAATGCATAATTCCATTTAAAAAAGTAAAATAACACTCCTTTCATTGATTTATCACCATTTATTCTACTGATATGGTCAGTATTTTACATTCTTAAGGGAAAATCCGGTTTTACTGATCATGACTGATGTCAATAAAAGCTCAAATTAAAGTTGAGGGTTATTATATCAAAAACAGAGAAATTGGAGGAAAAAGTGACTTTTTTTCATAAAATATATCATTAACTAAACATAAACCAAGTGTGTCCATCCACTGTCATTGATCCAACTCCATGGGTTTGGAGAAAATGACAAACTGTATTTTACACCAATTATTTACATGTATTGATAGGATTAGTGGATCAACAGGTATTAAACAGTTTAGATCAGTAGATGGTTTTGGTCACTGGTGGAGGACTGGGTCTTATTTATTTATTTATTTACATGCAAAGAGACAAAGTAAAACAAAACAAAGCAAAATAAGACAAAAACAAAATGACATTAAAATGAACAGACTATCTGCAAGTATGTGCAAGTCTGAATTTTGCATGGTCGAAAAGCAATAAGAAGAAGTTATTAAGTATATTTGGTGTGTGTGTGTTATATATATATATATATATATATATATATATATATATATATATATATATATATATATCTATACACATTACAAACAAAAAGTTAAGGATATTTCTTTTTCAAATTTTTTTGTCATTTTTGCAATTTGTAAATAAAACTATGTGTGGTCATTTAAAAACTGTTTTTCAATTCACACACAAATAAAAAATATCCTTAACTTTTTTTTTTGTAGTAAACACACACACACACACACACACACACACACACACACACACATATATATATATACACATTCAGAGCTATATATCTATATTTGTACGTTTAGAGCTTTATTTTTTGTATCGATAATTTCTTTCCTGCTGCTTCTTATTATACTTGAATGGAGCGACTGTAACAAACAAAATTTTCCCCCTTGGATTATAAACATACTCTGATTCTGATTCTGGTTGTCGGTCCATACTCAACCTCCCTCTCGGGTTTATTTAGTGTCACAGGAATACGTCGTCAGATTGTGCACCAACCATCTGCTGCTCCACCCACCAGCCAACGGACTCCTGTGGTTTTGCGTATGGGATGTGGACGTACAGCTTGTGGCCGCTCCAAGGATACCCTGACTGCGTCCACTGACCTGGAACCTATAGATCACAGCAGTCCAATAATCCTCACCGTACCACCGTACACACAGGCCTGGAAGGAACGCTGGAGATGCCCTTTGGATCAGGTGACTGTGGGTTGGAGCAACACAACAGTGAAGGCAGGAAGGTGGTGGGGGAGAGAGGGGTGAAAGAGTCAGTGATGGAAATGGATGCTCTCCTGTATGTTTGGGCCTTTTGTTCACACATATACACGAAAAACGGAGATTTCTATAAACTTCAGTTTCAGAATCAGAACAGAATAACTTTTATTGTCATTGTGTGTTCAGTGAAATTATAGGAATGCTACCCCAGTTGGTGCAACAATATTATAAAGAAAAAAACATCGCAATATGTCAGAAAATATGAATAGAGCAAATGTAAAATTACAAGAACTAAAAAGAAAATTAAAAAATAGAATATAAATTTAACAAAAAGTAAAATAAGAATAGTTAAAATAAAATAGAAATAATCATAAAATCAGAATAGAACTGTATTTATAAGAATAGAATAGAATAGAATAGAATAGAATAGAATAGCCTTTAGTGTTATTGTGTGTTCAGTGAAATTAGGAATGCTACTCCAGTCAGTGCAACAATATTATACAAACAAACAAACAAACATGTCAGGAAATACAAATTTACAATAAAATATAAAAAATATAAAATAAAAATAAAAATAAAAAATAAAAATAAAAATAAATATAAAATTACAAAAAGGAAAAAAAAAAAAAAAAAGAAAAAACTTTTCTCCAGTTTTTTCCATTTTCAGTTTCCAGTTTCTAACATAATAACCCTCAACTTTGATCTACGCTTTTATGAACAGCTACATGATCAGTGAATTAAATACAACGAAAAACATGATTTTACTGAAACAATGCCAAACACAGAGGATAATATTACAATAAATGGTGATAATTCACTTCAGTAAGGATAAATTTAGAGGAAAAAATCATATGGGAACTGCAACAAAAGAAGCACTGGGTCTTTATGGGTTAAACAGTTTCATTTAATGTTCTTTTCTTATCAGATATTTTGCATTGCATGTTACATTACATTTAGAACTGAATAAAATGGTGTAAAAGAATTTGAAGAGCATCGCAAACACAGATCATACACCAACATTTTTTTTTTTTTTTATCTTACAGAGAAATTACACATTTTATGTTTGTTGTCTTTTTCTAGTATATTTTAACATCTTCATCTAATTTTGAAGCACGCACTAGAGTTGAAGATGAATTTTCTCTGTTCTTACATGCCAGACTTACATTTTTTGTGAGGTTTTTAAATAACTTCACTTTTTTTTTTTTTTACTATTACTTGTCAATAAACAGACAAAATAACCCAATCTGTCTGTTGAAAAGGTTATTATATGGCGTTCTGCATCAAGGTTGATTTTTACGGCTTTTGCCAACAATCACGCTGTAGCTTGTTGAAATGTCAAGTATGGAAAAAACACAAAGATTAAAAAAAAATGTAAAAAAAAACTGACTGAAAGTATATTTTGTCATGTACTGTCATCAGCATTTACATTATTCACCGTATTATAAATAATGTAAATAGAACAGTTAAAAAAATGATTATATTAACCCTTTTCACATGCGACAATTCTTCATACACAGTCATTCAACACGCTACAGTGGAGGTCTGCATTGGTTGAGGGGGAGGGGTTGAAGTGGGCGGGGCAGAGAGCAGCAGAGTGCAGTCGTTGAGAGAGAGATGGAGGATTTTTATTACTTTTAGCAGCGTTTTAGCTGTGTTTTTGCAGCAATTTCTTGTAAAAAAAAAAACTGAACAAACCTGTATAAAACAGTGATAGTGCTGTATTGGAGTGTTCCACTAGTGTATTTTGTTGTGTTTTTGTTGTTTCACTGTTTTTTTTATTTGTGAGGGTTGCTTTTTTTCCCCACTGTTTATCACTGTTCTTTTTGTACCGTTTTAATGAGGTTTCAGCTGTGTTTTTGTGGCGAATTCTTGTAAATGATTGTATAAAATAGTGATAGTGCTATTTTGCAGTGGTCTACTAGTGTGTTTTGCTGTGTTTTTGTCGATTTTTGCCGTTTTTTTTTTTTTTAAGCCTTCTTTTCACTGTTTTTATCTGTATTTTTCCAGTTTGTATCCTCCTAAGACCCAGCAATTCATTTTTGTCCTCTGTAGGGGACAGAAGTTTGACAGTTTTGCTGAAAAAATGCTGTCAATTGCAACAGACATTCCATTAAATAAATAAATAAATTAATTAATAAATAAAAATAGTTTTAAAAATGTATCTGAAAAAACTGTTGCATTATGCAATGTCCATTCGAGACAATTGTTTAATGTAAAAAAGCTAAAACTTTCCCTTTTTTAGGTCTCACGAAATATAGTTCACTGATAATTCTATTTTAGCTGTAAATATTATAGAATTATGTGTGTATGCGTGTAACATTGACACAGAATACTATAGACAAAAGTATTTGAGCACATGTAAAATAGTTGAAAGTTTATTTCTGTAATCTCATAAAAACTTTGTTACAGCTGCTTTTCATAATAAATATGATTTTAAAAATTCAAGTTTTTTTATTTTAATTTTTTTCACTATAACACCCTGTTTTAAGCATTTATTACATATAATAATGATAATTGTCATGACCTGACTCAAAAGGTTACCACAAAAAGGGAGATGACACCATGTTAAACTTTCCCAAATTATCTGTATTAAACATATTTAACCAAATTAAATAACCAAACAAATCTTAAATAAGTCAAATTAGACCAACTTAAAGATTTAATTATATGAAATGTGGAAGTCAGTTAAGTCAGTGGTGGCCAGATATTGAAAGTTGAGTTCTTCCTGAAAAAAGGTGCAAAAGAATTGTCCAAAAAAACACACTTTTACTGCAAAAACAACATATAAAAATCAAAGCGGGCTGTTATATTAGTAATCCTTAAATACGTTTCTGTAACTATACACTAAACATACTTCATAAATATAGTGTAAACGATGTATTGCATCCTGTTGCAGATTATCCGGATGTTGACTTCAAACCCTGACTGCTGCAGAAAGTGTATAAAATATCGGTTATATTAAAGTGATTATAAGTAAAGTGATTGTGAGAGTGGCGGCTGAACAGCACAGCTCAGCAGTTTGTGGCCATGAAACCTTGTTTCACCTTGTAACAGCAGGATGGACTCCGTAATTCAATTGATTTGAACAAGAATCGGCACCACATCATTGTCATTTGATGCTGGATCTCTTTTTTTGGAACCTGAGAACATTTTACTTGTGTATTTTATTTGCTTTTGTTTTGTTATTTGTGCTTCTACCTTGTTTATCTCATTGCATGCTTACAAAATGGACAATAAATTCTAGAATGCAAGTTTTGTCCAACCAGCTCAATTATTTGATTTTGTCCTATCGTTAGCTTCATAGCATAAACCAAACCAACCAAAACCAAGAAGAGAGAGCACATTACTCCAGTGTTGGTTTCCCTGCACTGGCTACCGGTAACCTACAGAATTGATTTTAAGATACTACTCCTCACGTTTAAAGCTCTAAATGGAACCGGACCAAGTTACATTGCAAACTCACTGATCAATTATGTACAAACTAGAACACTGAGGTCATCAAACGCAGGGTTACTAGCGACTCCCAGAAATATTACAAAGAAAATGGGGGACGCAGCCTTTACTAACTATGCACCAAAGTTATGGAATACAATTCCAAAAGACATTAGAGAAGCCAGTTCACTGAATATATTTAAAACCAAATTAAAAACATTTTTATTCTCATTAGCCTTTGAAAGGAGATAAAAATGGGGTCACAATTCAGGAACCAGGAATGTGCGGTTTTTATTTTTATTTTATTTTATTGTATTTCTGTTTTTATTTTTATTTTATTGTATTTCAAATTTCATCTTATTTCTTGCACTTCAAAAATTCTATGTATAATCAAATATTTTAATGTGCGCTGCTTTTATATTTATTTTTATTTCATTGTATTTCTCTCAAATTTCATTTTATTTCTTGATGTATAATCAAATCTTAATGTATTTTAATATTGTATTTTTTCAATCAATGTGAAGCACTTTGGGCTACAATTTCTGTATGAAAGGTGCTATACAAATAAAGTTTATTATTATTATTATTATTTTTATTATTATTATTATTATTATTATTATTATTATTATTATTATTGTTATTATTATTGTTATTATAATTACACTGGTCTACAATTTTTTAGAAATGATTTGCTTCAGACATTAAATGTGCTAAATGTTACGTATTTTAATAAGATTAACTGGAAAATAAATGACAAAAGTGCCGGTTTGCTGATGTTTTCAAGGTATATGATTAAGTGTTACTACACATGTATATTGGTTTATGTACACTAGTCAACATTTGCTAGGGATCAGGACTATAACTTTGCTATATTCGGGGGTGTAATTCTGGAAACTTGACAGTTTATTTTTCCAGTGGAGTACAGCCTGCGGATGTGGATGGTGGCCACACACATTATTGACATCACACCGTATGTGTTTCAGGACATTCTGAGTGGTTTCAGTGAAAACAAAATTGGAAGAGTAATTGTTGTGAACTCTAATTTCTAGGGTCGTATCACCCTTTTGCCTGAAAGTGCAATAAAAATTTATGTTTTTTTACCTTTTGGTCCATTTTTCTTTACATGACTAGCCAAAGTACACACATAATATATGAAGTCACCCAAAATATTATACAACATCAATTATTGTGCAAATATAAAACTGATCCCTAGCAAATGTTGACTAGTATACATTTATATAATAGTTTTATAAATCTTCCACTAAACAGAACCTGTAAAGTGAATGTATTCTAATGTGCAGACAGTGTTTTGAAGTAGATCTTGTAGCTCTGAGACAAATATTCCTTTTGAGTCAAACCCATTCTCTCGTTAATTCTTGGATTTCATATTTTGACCCAAGGCTGTATCTTGGGAAGTTCAGCCAACCAGCATTTTTGACTTGATTTTTCTTTATCAGTGACTCTCATGTGGTAAAATTTCATTACTTTTATTCTGGAAGCATTTTCCTTTTAAACCAGTGTTACCTAAGAATTGTGATAGCTGCATAAAATGAAGCAGCAATGTTAGGAGACTAAAGTTAAAAAAAAATATGACTTGGACAATTACGCTGAGATGCTAATGCTATAGAGTTAGCATCATAGAAACATATATGTTCAAGAATATGCATAAATCAAGAAGCTATAAGAATACATCGAAAAACATATGAATCTTGTGATGAATTCATTATTACATGAGTGATATGGAAGAATTGCGCATTAAGTTTGTGTTTGAGTCTGTTTTGTAGTGAGCTGATGTTTGCTAACTATCCCTAAAAACTAACAACCTCCTTTTTTTTTTTTTTTTTTTTTTACTTTGCCAGTAACAATCAAAATGCACTGATTGAAACAAACAAATGTGATTGTTTTTTCTGTAAAAATCTGTGCAAATTTGTCATTGCATCAATCAATCAATCAATCAATCAAAATGTATTTATATAGTGGCATATATCAAGATGTACCATTCAAGCATCTCTGTACATCACAATGTTTTCTGAATTATGCAAATCGAACAGTAAAAAATAAAACAAACGAAAAAAATGATGATGCTAACCCTTTTGAGACGATTGTGTCTCCGGCACTACATTTCTTTTTACACAGTCATTCAACCCAATTAGGGTAGAGGTCTGGATTGGCTGAGGGGCAGGAGTTGAAGTGGGCAGGGCAGAGAGCAGTAGAGTGCAGTCGGTGAGAGAGAAATGGAAGATTTTTATGACTTTTAGCAGCTTTTTAGCCAGGTTTTAGCTGTTTTTGTGGTGATTTCTTATAACAAAACAAAACAAAACTGTATATAATAGTGATAGTGCCATTTTGGAGTGTTCTACTAGTGTATTTTGCTGTGTTTTTGTTGAGTTTCACTGTGTGGGGTGGGCTTTTATTTTGCTGCTTTTATCTGTATTTTTCCAGCTTATATAGTTTGTTGATAGTTGTATTTTAGCTATAATCAATCAATCAAATTTTATTTTTACAGCACCACATCCTTACAAAAGTTATCTCATGACACTTTACATTTAGAGCCAGTCTAAACCAGACTATTAGCCATTATCTTAGCATTGCCGTTAGCTTAGCATAGCCATTAGCTAACATAATGGATCCAAATTTCTCCGGTTATTGATTGAAATGCATTTTCTGTGGGGGTGTTCAACCAGAAGAGGTGGGACTTCTTTGCCTCTTTGGACAGACTTCAACATAAACTTCATGCCAGCAGAATTGTTGATTTCCACAGGAGAGCATTAGTGGTATTGACCCAAAGAATTATTTAACCGATCCACAGAACTTTGTCTTTTTTAACAGTTTTTTTTTTTTTTTTAAGTTAGAGTTAAATCATCTGTGACTTCCTGATAATATAACACCACATATAGTGAAAGGTTACGTAAAATCCCACATGTACACACAAACATAAAACCTTTGTAAATGCCCTTACCCGCTCGTAGAAGGTGTGGTAACTCCATGCATCAGTGTACATACATTACACATCCAAGTTCGTGCACATTACTATGCTTGTCAGACTTCATTTTTCAACAGGACCGAAGCGAGAAAGCGCATTTCACAGCTCTGATTGGTTAATTACTCTTTGTTTACATGTAATCTTTCTCTAAAAAAACGCATTATCTTGTGGTGGAATTGTACAGATTTATATTATGGTCTGTAAATGTCATGGTACAGAATGATAATCACTGCTGATTTTCCTAATGAAGAACAATTCACTCATAACAGATACAAATCCTCAGTATATATGATAATATCAGTAGGATGACAAACAAGATGGTGTTTTAATACTTGTGTAAGTACAAGATAAATACACTGTTGAGCAATAAGGAGAGTGGAGAATCCATCATGTTTAACCCATAAAGACCCAGAGCTGCTTTTGTGGCAATTCTCAAATGAATTTTCCTCTATTTTTAACCTTTCCTAAGTGATTTATCACAATTTACTCTAATATTATTCTCTGTATTTTGCCTTTTTAAGTGAAAATCTGGTATTTTCCTATATTTAATGTACTAATTATGTATATGTTTTCTTTTAAAACCCAGATTGATTTTTTTCATTTTCATTTCCTTTTATTTGTTTATTTAGAGCATTACAGAATATGTGCAAATTCAAAATTCCAAAATCATTCATCTACATTCGAAAAGGAGTGGGAAGAAGAAAAATGTATTTAATCCTACCCCCATTCTCATCATCAAATAACTTAACATAATAAAATTTTAATTATTCACTCCTGTCCTTAGTCCTCAAGCCAGAACAATGAACAAAACAGGCCTAAACCAAATTATAATGTACTTATTCGACCGTATTAGCATTATATAACCAAAATGAGTGTGAAAAATAGAGACAAAGACAAAAAAAAAAGTTATTATATCCAAAACAGATAAAACTGAAGAAAAAGATACATTTTTCTGCAAAATATATCATTAACTGAATATAAAATAAGTGTCTTCAACTACTGTAATTGATCCAGCTCCATGGATTTTACTGGTGAATCAGTGTTATAGAAGACGATGGTGTTTCCATGGTAACTACGGAGCCTCTGAACATCCAAATGGGTCATATCTGATGACCATGAAGAGATGACAAACTGTATTTTACACCAATTATTTACATGTATTGATAGGATTAGTGGATCAATAGGTATTAAACAGTTTAGGTCAGTAGATACTTTTGGTCTCCAGTGGATGTTTGGAACTTTATGGGTTAAGAAAAGAAACTTCTACATGACCTTTGTTTCACAAAAAAATCTCTGTACCAATTTGTGATAGTTTTTGTGTTGAACAAACTCTTGGACAAACGCTGTTTCTGTTGTCGTTCAACCTGTGGACACCGTTGATCATTTTTAACCTTTCCTAAGTGATTTATGAATGAATTGATTAATTTATTTTGGTTTGTACATCAATCATTGTACTCAGAACAATTATAATAAACATAAAAACCAAAAAAGGAATAAGCTAAAAGCAAAAACGTATGTTTTTTTGCCTATCCTTTTCACCTGATACACTGGTTATATTAACTTAAATGTATACAGCATCGAGCATTTATCACCATTTACTCTATTATCTTCTGTATTTTGCATTTTTAAGTGAAAATCTGGTATTTTCCTATATTTAATATACTGATTATGTAGATCTCCATTAAAACTCAGATTAAATTTGAAAGTTATCATTTCCAAAACAGAGAAAACTGAAGAAAAGGGTTATTTTTTCCTGATTTAAAAAGATAAAATAAAATTTGCGTTTATCTGAGGTCATTATTAGGTTCATCCTTGGGGAAAATAGGTCTAAATTTCTCTTTTATTATTGGGTGTAAAAACGCAGGTACCAGAATAAACCCAGTTTCATAGAGTCACCAAGATCCATCGTATAAATGTACATACACCTATATATATATATATATATATATATATATATATATATATATATATATATATATATATATATATATATATATATATATATGTGTGTGTGTGTGTGTGTGTGTGTGTGTATATATGTGTGTGTATATATATGTGTGTGTGTGTATATATATACACACACACACCATCATATTGAAAACAAGAGCTAACAGCACTTTTGTCATTTATTTTCTTGTTCGTCTGACTAAAATATGTAAGATTTTGCACAATTAATGCAAAATTAATGTCTGAAGCAGATATTTTCTAAGAAATTGTAGAGCAGCCTAATTAAAATTATCACCACTCTACCTACCGGTGGTCATAATGTTATGGCCGATGAGTGTATTCTCTCCTCAAACCGATCAAATGCAGTTCAGTTCATCCTTTGGTGTGTTTGCAGCAGCCACAGTGATGTCTTAGAGATCAGTTTAATGCCAAAAAACAACAAAAATGCAACTTTAATTTGGTCACATACAGGTAAAAAGCAAAAGTGTCAGCATGGTGATCATGATCCTTCTCGCCACTATCTGATCTGCAGTGCTAATCTGCCATATTTGTCCGCTGTCAAAGAAATGTTTATTGCTGATTCTCTCAATATATGTAATCCTGTTTGAACATGCAAATGAGGACAAAGGGATCAAACGCACACAAACACACAGATGTGTATACAGCGGAAAAACGCCACACAAACATAAGGAGGCATTCACCCCGACATCACAGCCACTAATGTGAGCAACACACAGACACACAGACACACACACACACACACACACACACACACACACACTGCAAGTGAACGATGTCGTCAACTCTCAGAAGCTTTGGTGGATGTGGAGGCTGATGAGCCCATAAGGCTGCTGGGTGTGAAATCACCTCCTCACACACACACAAACACACTGTATTTCCATATATTTTGGGCAGTGGTGTAGTGGTCCCTGAAGAAGTGGGTATACTCTCAATTTTTGCCCCCCCCCCCCCCCCCCCCCCCCCCCCGCCTTTTTTTTTTTTTTTTTTTTTAAAGTAGTCCGGAAAAATGCCATTTTAGAAACAGTGACATATAAGACTACTCTGTTTAGTTTAGCCAAAAATCCATCAGTAGTATTTGTTCACTATTAGAAAATGATCATGACTTGATCAGGAGCAGTTTGTAGGTTTTACTGGTCACACAAGCAGCTGCAGGAATGGAAGTGTATTCAACATGAGGCAAACATAGGATAATGTTAGCCTTTCATAACGTTAGCCTTTTAATAACGTTAGCCTACTCACACAGTTTAATTATTGGTGACAACATCTCTTCTTTTCTAAATATTCAGTCGTTTGTCCAGTCGTTTAACAGTGACTCATTCTGAAACCACTTTAAAACTTACCTCAGAATTATGTACAGTGATCCCTTGCCAATTCGCGCTTTAAGTTCCGCGGTTTTAGTTATTCGAGGATTTTTCAGAAATATTCATCAAAAAATAAAAAATCAAGAAAAAATCGTGGAAATTCCGTGAAAATCCACCCCACAGCAGACGAGAGGCCGCAGCTGCCAGCGAAACGTCAAACGATGACTCACAGCCTCCTGTAAGCAACACGAGAAACGCAGACGGCCCAGCAACCGCTTACCCCTGTGTAATATATATATTACCTGTATAAAAGCATCTTCGCCGAAAAGAAGAAGCAACGGCAACAGCTCCCCATCACCGTGTTCCTTGTCCCTCGGAAGCCATCGGCCGAACCCTCAGCTCCCCCGCCAGCCTCCCCGTCTGCAGCTGCTTCGCCAACTCCCTCCGAAGAAGCTGCATTACTAGACGATCCAGCGCCTCAAGTAACATCTGACGACGAGGCGCCCCTAGAAGAGCTATAAGGCTCCCTTGACACCTGTGCATTGTGTCATCTTCATCGTCTTCATCGAAGTGCACAGGTGTTTCATCATCATCATCATCATCATCATCATCATCATGGGCCTCATCGTCAGTCAAGGAAGGAGCTGCTGGAGTCTAATGTAAGTGTTATTTTATATAAAAATGTTAAAAGAGAGAGAGAGAGTTCTAGGATAGGCTCGGGGGGCTCCGGCTCCAGTTCGCGGATTTTCGATTTTCGCGGGGGGGCGCCGGTCCCCATTAACCGCGAAAAATAAGGGATCACTGTATTCCATCAAAGTAGGTTCTCTCCATATGTGTCATTTAAAACATGTTTATTCTGCCTTTTGTCATAACAGGGGAAAATAAGAGGACTCAAATGCGCAGTACTGAAGGGAAAAAAAACAAGTTAATTAAACATAAATGAAAACTAAACAACGGAAAAACACAAAAACTAACACAAAACCTGGGTCAGAGTGCGTAGAGGAAGACGGATGAGAAAAAATACACAAAACACCAAAAATACACAAAACCTGGGTCAGAGTCCGTAGAGGAGATGAACAAGTGTCCGAGTTATGGAGTGTAATGGAGCAGAGTGAAGAGGAATGGAGCAGAGTGAAGAGGAATGGACCAGCGCTGCATGGCTGCAAACCAAAGCCTTAAATAGGCTGGAAGGTAATTGGCTGCAGCCACGCAGCGCCAGCAGGTGAGTCTGATAATGATAAAATGAGGAGATGAGGAGAGGGAGGAGCCGAGGGCCACACAGACACAGACCATGACAGAGGGAGGAGCTGAGAGTCACACCAGCACAGATCATGACACCTTTCTCATGCATAGACCTGTCAATCAACTGGGGTGGCACTGGCACCTGAGGTGTCCAGTCAGGTTCCAGAGGAGGCAAGCAGAGCCCTGGCACTGGCGCTAAGTTAGCAATATTTCCCTTGGCGTGACCCGCCCTACTCTGCCTCTGATTGGCTCATTAGTCCTCATGGTTAAAGTTAACCCTGACAATTAATACTGAACAAACAATAAGTCAAACTGTGAATTATGAAAGAGCTGCAGCATCTGAAACCGGCCACACTGAACATTATTTTTTTCATAAATGTACAGGGTGGGGAAGCAAAATTTACAATGAACATTTAGTTGTTTTTTCTCGGCAGGCACTACGTCAACTGTTTTGAAACCAAACATATATTGATGTCATAATCATGTAACAGGGTCAATAATCTAGCAGCAATGTGGGTACATTATATTGTGTATTGTTATAATTACACAAAATCTGTGCATTTTATTTTAATTTCTTTTGGTTTAGTACCTGACATTGTGGGTCTCCGGATCAGTGTATGGAACTTTTTGTTTTGGTCTGTTCCCCATCGAACGGTTTACAGTGTAACGCTGCGCACTATAACTTGAGTTTTCGCGCCTTTGCCTCCTCCCTTTTGTTCCGGTTTTCTGTGGGAGAGGTAAGCAGCCATGTAGTTCGTAGAAATTTTTGGTTTAACCTTGTTAATTTAATTTTTTTTACATGAACCAGCTAGTTTAGGCTGTATTAGGCACTTATAATGTATTTAAACATGTTTCTTTATTATTTGGTTTGTGCAGGAGTGCGCTTTACATGGGGTTACTGACCGGAGGTCTTTGTTTTATCATTTTGTCAGGTATGTTGTATTTTGTTTTAATAATTCAATGTATTTTGGCCCCTTTTGTTCCGGTTTTCTGTGGGAGAGGAGTGTGCTTTACATGGGGGTACTGACCGGAGGTCTTTGTTTTATCATTTTGTCAGATGAATAAACGGAGACTACCTCCAAAGACACACACGTGCGGGTCTCATCATTAAAAGAAAAAAAAGAACACAACGCAGAGTCCGACACCACCGGTTACAATCATACCTAACACTATTATCCATACCTTTTCAGAAACTTTTGCCCATATGAGTAATCAGGAAAGCAAACGTCAAAGAGTGTGTGATTTGCTGAATGCACTCGTCACACCAAAGGAGATTTCAAAAATAGTTGGAGTGTCCATAAAGACTGTTTATAATGGAAAGAAGAGAATGACTATGAGCAAAACTATTACGAGAAAGTCTGGAAGTGGAGGAAGCAACAAAAAACGTACCAAAGCTTTTATTAAAGCTCTCCAATCCAAAATCCTAAAGGATCCAACCAAATCCATCCAGATACCAGGTATTGCCACGGCTTAAAGCAAACTACCCAGATGGAAATTATATATGGACACAGGATGGTGCTCCAGCCCACACAGCTAGAAAAATACAAGATTTCTGCAAATCCAACTTTAGTCATTTTTGGGAATCATGTTTATGGCCACCTTCTAGCCTAGATCTAAACCCTCTGGATTCTGCTGTTTGGGGCGTTTTAGAACATGCTACCAATAGAACATCACACAGCAATGTCAACTTTCTTAAAGATACTATTAAAGAAGAATGGGAGAAGTTGTCACCCGAATATTTGAGGAACACTTGCGCAAGTTTCAGGAAGCGTGTGAAGGCAGTTATTGAGAAAGAAGGAGGACACATAGAATAAAAACATTTTCTATTATGTCAATTTTCTTGTGGCAAATAAATTCTCATGACTTTCAATAAACTAATTGGTCATACACTGTCTTTCAATCCCTGCCTCAAAAATATCGTAAATTTTGCTTCCCCACCCTGTATATATTGTCCTTTTTCATTGTTTTATAAGAACAAGCAAAAAACATAACACATCAAAACAATCCCTACCACCCCCCACCCACACAATAGCATCCACTCCCAGTGCAACAAAACATACTGGACAGACACAACTTAATTGACTATACAGACAAGTCCTTTAAAAATGGCAAAAAAAAGTATCCAAATCTTATAAAAGTCTTCGATCTTTTCTTTAGCCTGTTACATCAGCTTGACCACAATGAACATTTGACAGATAAACAGAACCACAGCGCTTCAGTTTGTCATGTCTTTTATGGACTGTGATTGTCTCTCTCAAATCACCATATATTTTTATTACTAAGTTTATTTTAAAATTTTTATCAATTAGTAGAAATTTCAGGCGACCCTGTTTGAATTCCAGGTGACCTCACGTGGGGTTGAAAAACACTGAGTTAACCAATTTAATCAGTGAAGGCACCAAGTACCAGCCAATTAGAGGCAGAGTAGGGCGGGTCATGGCTTCACCATCCAAGAGTAAAAAAATGGGCAATTTGTCTCAGATACTACTGAATGGTGCACATCAGGGGGATTTAGAAATGGGTATACGCAGAGATGACTGACAAATAAGTAGGTATACTCCATATACCGCCATATACCCTGGACTACACCACTGGTTTTGGGGACTTCACATTGACTTACATTCATTTCCTGGCGCTTCAGTATAATATTTCACACAATTCTACCTCCAAACCAAAAGCTCTTGAATGTAATGATTTGCATTATGGGGACGTGGAGTGGGTTCCATAGGGCAGTAGCCACCAGACACACACACACACAAAATCAACCCTATCACCATTACCGACATCACACAAACATACATATACACTCCAATCAGAGCCCAATAAGCCCATACAGAGAAATGTGCAGAAAAGAGTCAGTGGGAACAAAGAGGAAAACAGGGGCTGTTTGATTTTCTGTAGCTTTGAAGTAATTTTTGCAATCTCGTCCTGTAACACTTATTTGATTGGAGTCCATTTTCTTGGCGTAAATCAAGTGAAATGGGCAGCTACAATCACAAGTAAGAGGGTGAAGAAAGGACTGTGTATGTAATAATCTACTTGAACTTTTAGGTTCTGTCTCACCTTTCCATGTGTTGTGTTTTCAGTTGACGTTTACATCAGGTACTGAAGATGCAATCTGTGTCCGGATACATTATCGATCTTGCCTTTTGCATTTACATCAGGTATTTTTGTGTCACACAGGATTAGTATAACCTGGGGATCCCCTAAAAGGTTGTGTTTTACTTGAAGTTTCTGTCATTATCTAAGCTTTTTTCATTTTTTTTTTTTCCCGAATATCAACGTATTAAAACCAACTACAAGAAAAACAAAAAAATTAAAAAAAAAAACAAAAACATATTCGAACAAGAGCAGGATGAAGTTCAATTTATATACTTCCACCCTCTTACCCTAAAATGTTATAAATATCAAAAATAAACTCAAATAATAGGTTCATTATTAATTAAACACTGGAGGTTTTTTTGTTTTTTTTTAATTATCAATTTTAATATCAAGACTCCACAAAACTGTAGCTTGGAAGTAGTTAGAGATAGTCATACTGTAAATGACAAAAATATTGGGTATGATATATAAATAAAGTAAATTTAATTGTCTAATTTGCATATTGTGATGTCACATGATGGCGGCCATATTGGATTGCATGGCTTTTAGTAAAATTGACCTTTGAACATATTTACAAAGTAGGGTTTTTTTTGTGTGTGTTTTTGTTTTTTTGTCATTTTACAAATTATTAAGTTTTGGTGGTGATCGGGGGGGGGGGGGGGGGGGGGGGGGGCACACTGATCTGCCTTGGCGGAGGTCTGCGCTCTTTGAGTGCTTTTCTAGTTACTTTTTGCTTTTAGCTGAGATGCTATATTGTTTGTGGAATAGATGTTTGTACCGACTGTAAATGTAGCATTAATTTAAAATAATTGGAAGCCATTAATAAACAGTGTTTTGCCTGGTGTTTCTGGGTTTTGTAGTCTTTTAGCTAAATTGGGATTTTCACAACTTCACATAAACTTATAGCCCTTTACACCAAACAGACTGTGTACGGAAATCCACTTCCTCCCATGTAAATTACTGTTGTTGAATAGCTTTAGTTTGTAGCCTATGAATTGTATTTTTGTTTTTACATATTTGCTACAACGATTAGTCAGTACATAAATGTCTCATATCATCCTGGAACCTGCAGCCATTTTGTTCTATTTGTTTGGCATGTGTGATTTCCCATATGCTGTACATTATCCCCATAAAACCAAACTAAATGTGTTCCCTCTTGGTGTTTTTCCAGCTAACCTGCTGGGCCCTTTAATGGGAAATGTGGCCTTTACTCGTTAAACTGGATTAAACCTATGTCCATATGGGCCGTCGCTGCTGTGGACCATCTGTATAGGTTCCTTACACATAAAATAAAATGTGGCCAAAGGGTCCATTTGGTGTCCGCTTCTTATAATTGGTTTAATCATCAATAACATATTGGAAAGCTAATTAATCTAGATCAAGATTATATATGAGGGTAATTACATCAAGTGACATGCAAGACAGGTTACTCAAATGTGTTCCATTTAAATGATGCCCCGTAGTCCATCAAAATTATTGCAAAAATGTAATTTCTCTTTGGAGAGGACACTTAAAAATGCAAAGTAGCTGCCAAGGCCCTCTTTGCTTCTCCTAGAAATGTCAGGCATGCCCACCTCTTTATCGTCAATCTATCCTTTGTTACAAACCTTCTTTCTGTCCTTTCCTTCTTTCCTCGGTGTCTTTCTTCCTTCTACCTCCCCCCCCCCCCCCCCCCCCCCCGTCCTCTTCTTCACAGTTTGTTTTTCAGGCCTTTCTCCCGCTTGGATGTCCCACTGGGGGCTGAGAGGCTGCACAAAGACCCGACACCCAGAGTGAAGGAGAAAAGAGCTGTGAAAAAAGAGAAAAGGGGAGAGAGAAAGGCGAGGGGGGGAAAATAGAGGGTGAGAGGTCGCAGCGGAGAAGAGAAGGAGAAGAACGGCAGACGAAGAAAGAAAGGCCGGAGAAAGAGCAAGGGGAAGACTTAAGTAGATGAAGGACATTGAGAAAAGGAGGCAAATATAAAAGGAGGAGCGAAAAAAGGGAGAGAGGGAGATCTCGTCAGTGGTGAAAGAGGCAGGAGAGAGGATAATGCAAAGAAGACAAAGATGCAAGAAAGAGCTGAGAAAGAGATAGGGACCGGGAGAGGGAGAAAAGGATTGGATTTGACACAAACAAGAGTATCCAGCAGAGTAAAAAGGTGGAGATGAGAAAAGGGGAAGAGACAGACTTGATGAAAAGAAATCAAGCATTGAATACGGCGGAGGGGTGGGTTGCCTGGAGCCCTGGATGTGAGTGTGTGCTGTGGAGGATGGAGGGTCATAAGGAGCTGCTAAAAGGCTCCTTCCACCTCCACCTCCTCCAACGCCTCATCAGCTGCACGTGTGTCTGTGCGCGCAATTTGGACAGGAAGTGTTTCAACACACTTGTCGGTTTTTGCCGTAGGTTGGGTGATTGCGAACCCTCCCCCTTTTCGATAAACATTCGCACGCGTCCAGTCACTCGCCCCGGTGTGACCAGTCCACGGTCCGTCCACGCCGCAGACTTCATCATCAACCTCAGTGCAAGGTTATTATCGTGAACGAAAACTAACGAAATGACGAAAACTAGAATTGAAAAAACATTTTGGTTAACTGAAATAAATAAAAACTATCCATCCATCCATCCATCCATCCATCCATCCATCCATTATCTTATGCTTTATCCGGGGCTGGGTCGCGGGGGTAACAGTCTAAGCAGGGATGCCCAGACTTCCCTCTCCCCAGACACCCCTTCCAGCTCTTCCGGGGAAATAAAAATAAATTAAAAAAAATAAATAAATAAAATAAATAAATAAATGAATAAAAAACTAACTAACTAACTTACAAAACTAACTAAAACGTATAAAAATTGTGGATAAAATCGCCTTTGTTTTCATCTTTGTCAATGTCGGATTGATACGAAAGCAATTTATTTCGCTCTAGCAATTTTAGCTAGCGGCACCATACGACACTTCACGGCAAGGTTATAATATAATAGTTTTGGATTTTTCATTATAGTTTCGTTTTTTTAAGTTTTGACTTTTTTTTTCTCTAATTCAGTTTGTTTTAATTAGTTTTTGCAGCAGGTTTGCTAGTTTTTATTAGTTTACTTTATTTTCTAAATGCTTAGTTTTAGTGTAGTTTTAGTTTTTTTATGTCTTTTATTTGAATTCATATAAATCCAAGACAGGACTCTGCTGCTTTCTCCCAACTTTAGTCTCCATGTTTCCACGTAGAGTGGGGGGAAAAAGCTGACTCTAAACCACAAGTGATGAGAAGTGATGGATCGTTAAATATCATATGGTGCCAGCGGCTAAAACTGCTTGAAGGAAATAAATCGATTTCATATCAGTCTGACACTGACAAAGACGAAAACTAAGGGAATTTTATCCATAATTTTTATATGTTTTAGTTAGTTTTGTAAGCACACAATACAGTTTCAGTTAGTTATTGGTTTTTTCTTTTAATTATAGCTTTTATTTATTTCAGTTAACGAAAATGTCTTTACAATTCTATTTTTCGTCATTTCATTAGTTTTCATTAATGATAATAACCTTGCTTCACGGTCCATCACTTGTCGTCACTTGTTGTTTCCAGTAGTCTTCTGGTCCACGCTCTACCTAGAAACATGGAGACAAAAGTTGGGAGAAAGCAGAAGAGTCCTGTCTGGGATTTATTTGAATACGGCAGAGAAGAAGAGAAAAGATATGACAAAACTAAAATTAATACTAAAATTAAACAAAAACTAAGCATTTAGAAAAAAATGAAAACTAATAAAGACTAGCAAACTTGCTCTAAACACGAATTAAAACTAACTGAATTAGAGAAAAAAAGTCAAAACTAAATAAAACTAAACTACAATGAAAAATCCAAAACTATTATAACCTTGCCTCAGTGTTGGGTTGACAAAATGTTCTGCTCTGGTCCTGATCCGAGGCCGTCCAAAAAATACTCACTCCATCTACAGGAGGACATTTGATTATCCTCCACTGGAGCCTGTAACCTCATTTCTGAAATGACATAAAGGACATTTTAAGCCATCAATACCCAAATATCCACCAACGACCAAAAATCATTCACTGATGTAAAATGTTTAATACCTGTTGATCCATTATTCCTATGAATATGTGTAAATAATTGGTTTAAAATGGAGTTTTTCATATTTTCACGGTCATCAGATATGACCCATCTGGAGTTACCATGGAAACGCCGTCATCTTCTACAACATCAATTCACCAGTACAACCCATGGAGTTGGATCAATGACAGTGGATGGACACACTTGGTTTATGTTCAATTAATGATATATTTTACTGAAAAAGTCACTTTTTCTTCAGTTTTTGCTTTTTTTGATTTAATATCCCCCGACTTTAACCCCCCGCTTTAACCCATAAAGACTCAAACAGCCCCCGATTCTCAAACCATCTACTGATCTAAACTGTTCAATACCTGTTGATCCACTAATCCTATCAATACATGTAAATAATTTGTGTAAAATACAGTTTGTTGTCTTTTCATGGTCATCAGATATGACCCATGTGGACGTTCAGAGGCTCCGTACTGTGGAAACACTATCATCTTCTACAACATTGATTCACCAATAAAACCCATGGATTTAATCAATGACAGTGGATGAAGAGACTTTGATAGGATTAATGAATCAACAGGTATTTGTTTTCTTAAATGATTTATCATCATTTATCATCATATTATTCTGTGTATTTTGTATTTTTAAGTAAAAACCATCTATTTTCCTACATTATTTCATTCACTGATCATGTAAATGTTCATTAACCCATAAAGGCCCAGCGCTACTTTTATGTCACTTCCCAAATGAATTTTTCTCTATTTTTAACCTTTCTTGAGTGATTTATCACCATTTATTGCAATATTTAGCCTCTGTATCTTATAATAATAATAATAATAATAATAATAATAATAATAATAATAACTAGAAAAGCACTCGGAGAGCGCAGACCTCCGCCAAGCGCAAAAATTCCCCACATAATCGGTGATACAAATCCTACATTTATTTTTTAAAATAAAATCCGCCTTCTGGATCAGATCCGGATCAGCCTTTGAAATGTGATAGAGGACCCCATTGTCAATTCCTGAGTTAAATTTCATGAGTTTTGGTCAATAATTAAGCGAGATATTGGGAAACGAAAATTTTGGCCCCATTTACCACAATGTTAACGAAAATTTCAAAGTGATCCAGAATCCAGGATTTCTTCCGGATCACCCCCAAAAGTTAATAATTTCTTCCTTATCCCATTTCCAACAAACCCTGAAAATTTCATCAAAATCTGTCCATAACTTTTTGAGTTATGTTGCACACTAACGGACAGACAAACAAACAGACAGACAAACAAACCCTGGCAAAAACATAACCTCCTTGGTGGAGGTAATAATAATAATAATAATAATAATAATAATAATAATAATAATAATAATAATAACTTTATTTGTATAGCACCTTTAAAAACAAAGTTTACAAAGTGCTTTGACAGAGGGCACAACAGCAGGATACACGAAGCAAGTAAAAACACTAAAACAGAAGCAACACAATTAGAGAGATGTATGAACAAATTAATAATCAAACAGGATCAAATTTAAAAATTAAAATTAAAGTTAAAAAGGGACAGACATCACATAAAAGCAAGTCTATAAAACTGTGTTTTAAGAAGTGATTTAAAAGATGTTACTGATTCCACAAGCCTTATCTCCTCGGGCAGGCCGTTCCAAAGTGGAGGGGCCCTGATGGAAAATGCCCGGTCACCTTTTGATTTAAGCCCCGACTTTGGAACAGCCAGGAGCCCTCTGCCCGAGGATCTAAGGCTGCGTCCTGGCTCGTAGTCAACTAGCATTTCTTCTATATAACTTGGGGCCAGGCCCATTCGGGCTTTAAAACTGATCAGTAAAATCTAAAATCAATTCTAAAACATACAGGGAGCCAGTGGAGGGATGCAAGGATAGGAGTGATATGATGTTGTATGATTTTGCATTTGTTCAGTGAAATTCAGGTATTTTCCAGTATTTCATTCACCGATCATGTAGATCACAGGTGTCAAACATGCGGCCCGGGGGCCAAATCCGGCCTGCCAAACGGTCCAGTCCGGCCCTTGGGATGAATTTGTGAAATGCAAAAATTACACTAAAATATTAATAATCCTTTTAGTTCAGGTTCCACATCCGACCAATTCAATCTCACGTGGGTCAGACCAGTAAAATACTATCATAATAACATTGAAATAATGACAACTACAAATGTTTCTCTTTGTAAATGTAAATATTTTCATGTATTTACACTAAAACAAACTATAATTTCGCAAAAACAACAACAAAAAAAAAAATTAAATAACCTGAACAAATATGAACAACCAAAAATTTCTTAAGAGAAATAAGTACAATTTTAACAATATTCTGTCTGTTTTTACATGTTTTGTGGATTTGTAAGTTCTAATGTACATGTCTAAATGATAAACTGAGGCAGAATATTGTTAAAATTACACTTATTTTGTTCAGTTTTTCATGTTATCCACATCTTTTGAAAGGATAGTTCGGAAATGTAAACGTTTTCATAATATAAATGTACTTTTCACTCTAAAACACAGAGAAAAGTTTGGAGCTGATATTATTTATATATTAATATATTGTTGATCCATAATGCACATGTATAAATGATACGTTGAGGCAGAATATTATTAAAATTGCACTTATTTTTCTTAAGAAATTTCAGTTTTTTCAGGTTATTCACATTTTTTTTATTTGGATAGTTTATACAAGTAAGTATTTTCATAATTTAATGTTTTTTGGGTTTTTTTGCACTGAAAACATTTTTTTGGGTGTTGTCATTATTTATATATTATTATGTTATTATTTTACTGGTTCGGCCCACTTCAGATCAAATTTAGCTGAATGTGGCCCCTGGACTAAAATGAGTTTGACACCCCTGATGTAGATGTTCATAAAAGCTCAGATTAAAGTTGAGGGTTTTTATGTCAGAAATGTAGAAAAGTGAATAAAAAGTCACTTTTTCAGCAAATATAGTAATAACTTAATATAAAAACAAGTGTGTTCATCCACTGTCATTGATCCAACTCCATGGGTTTTACTGGTGAATCAATGTTGTAGAAGATGATGGTGTTTCCACGGTAACTATATTCATTCTATTCTAGTACATCACACTGTGAATGTACACTTTAAGGTATTTCCATATAAGATTGGAACATTTGTATGGTTTGGTTTTTTAACACGATTTCGTAAAAATCGCTTCGACAAATTCTGATTTCAGGTTTGTTGCCAGCCTGATTTCACCAAGATCCGATGTTTTCTCCCTAGTGGTCGATGAACAGTGGATAATATTTTGTTCCGACATTAAGCGCCTGTGTCGCCTCCGCCCATGATAACAGCCTGGATCTGAATTCTAAGAAGAAGACTCAGTGTTTTTCAGCAGAAGACTCTTATGTATGATCCTGAGTGCTTCAAGGCCTCTCTTCTGCTCCTTCAGTAGCCACCATTAGCTACTATTAGCTACAAAATGGAGACTGTTAAGGATCACCAAAATAACAAACACAACACAGACTCAAACTCAAAGTCAGCATCTGTTTGTGTGCATGGATCTCAGTTTAGCACCCTGATGGTAAATATTTGCTGTGGTTGATATACAGTCGGGAAAAAAATTATGAAGCCATCAGAACATACGCAAAAAGTCTGTCGTTAGTTGTTTGTTTTTGTTAGAAAACTCATAATTTTTGCTACTTTTACACCCACTAACATCCTGAAAACAGAATGGTTTATGAGGTTTTTTGTTACTTAGCACGTACCTTTTTTCATGATTGGTCAAAGCTCTTTCACATGTCCATTTGTGGACGTAAACAAACCTCTTTTTTTATATATTTTTCTCTTTGTGTATCTGCGCTAGTGTATTCCTGGTAACAGTTTTTGCTGGTCATGAAAAGACTTACTTCCTTTATTTATTTGTTGTATTTATTTATTTATGTTAAAAAAAGACTTACATCCTTTTCATGGCATTCTATTTTATTTATTTTGCACACTGTGTTACATTTCAGTTTTGTGAGATAATTGATCATACAGTTGCGGAAAAAATTATTAGACCATCAAAAGTCATCAAAAACAATGGTTATGCAATCAAGTACTAACTCCTGTGTGTATCATGTGACTAAAACAGAAAGAAAAGAAAACATGGAATGCCTAAAAGCACTGTTTTTGTCAGTACAATAGTTTTTGCTGGTCATGAAAAGACTACCTTCCTTCCTTCCTTCCTGTATTTATTTATGTATGTATGTATGTATGTATGTATGTATGTATGTATGTATGTATTTATTTATATTTTATTTTATTTAAAAAAAATAGAGTTGCAGTGTATACACACACATATACATACATACATACATACATACATACATACATACATACATACATACATATAGGAAAGAAGAAGAAGAATGCAAAATTCATATGATAATATTTGAATAAATGGTGATAAATCTCTTAGAAAAGGTTACACGTAGAGGAACAATTCATTTGGAAGTTTCCACCAAAGTAGCTGTGGTTCTTAAAGGGTTAATGGATGGATGAATGAATGAATGAATGAATGGTTGAGACTGAAACTCACCTCAGATTCACTCAGGAGCACAGAGGCAGATATATGCACACATATGCAGGATCCTTTTAATCATTATGTAGAGTGCTGTACTTCAGTGGAAATTGAAAAGGCACCGTTCACCAATGATTGAAAGTAATGACTGGACTTAAAGCACCAGTGGACAGTATGGACCAACATAAGCATGAATGACAGTGCATTTCACAGGTTCATACAGTACCTGCCCAGACAGACCACTGTGTTCTCTGTTGGCATCCGTGACACATTGACATCCATGACCTTTGTATTGGTTGAATTTGGTCTGTAACCCAGAACGAGGAGGTCAAGGGCCTGCTGGACCTGGGTAAGATGACCTCTGTAGAGACCTTCACCCTGGGCGGATGAGTAGATAGCTACAGTAGCCAAGCCCAGATTAACCATATGGGCAACTGGGCAATTGCCCAGGGGCCCGCGACCTCTGAAGGGCCCTGGGTAGCTCAGGCATAACTAAAATATCTGGTTATCTTTTGCTTAGAAATGAAACTGTCCGCAAAAAATGTTCTTAAATAAATACTGGATACTTTGGAAATGGTTTCTTATTCATTTTTTGTGAAAATGGAGGACACTTCCCTCTCTTTCTAATGTAGTGGATCAATTTTAGATTATACTGATGCTAATGTGTTTTGTTTTCATATCATCATATGCAAGTGAGTGGCCTTGACAAGAGGCTATAGTGGTGCACTTGCAGTTCTACAAGCATTTACACATTTGTACATCAAAATGCATTTGATGATAGTTAGATATTGAAGTATAGGGTATATTTACATATATTCCTGGAACTTATTCTGTATTTTGCCAGATTATAGGGATCCTGGGGTTGTGATGATGGGGCCCTTGAATATTCTTGCCCAGGGTACAATGAAGTGTTAATCTGGCCCTGACAGTAGCAGATTATTTTTGACATTGTTGTCCAAAAGCAAAACACAGTAGAGCTTTAAAACCAAAACAATGCATTTTTTTATGTTTAAAGTTAACTTTTTAATTTATCTGGAAAGTGGAGTGGTAGATTAAAAAAATTCACCAAAAGTAGATTTTTAAAATTGATTTTGTTAAATATGTAAGTAAATAAATAAATCAATAGAAACAGTTATATGGTGATGCATGTGCACAGTTTTTCGTCATTATTGTTGATAGGAGACACAATGGAGTCCAGGCTTTAAATAATAAGAAGTGCATTGTTTTAAAGTCAACTTGGGAAAATATTGTTCATTTATTGGTAGAAAAAATGCACCAATGGCCAAAATGGTTATGACCAGTGATGATGTTATGAAATTTAATTAAAAAAAAAACAAACAAAAAAAAAACAACACTTTTATGGCTTTGTAGAGCTTTAAAACCCAAATAATGCATTTTTTCAGTGTAATTACAGCCTAGTATTTGTGTCTACACGTTTTAACACAGTTTTTTTAAACCATCATTTGTAGAATGTGGTAGTTTTGTTGTAGGATAGTTGCATTTTCCTTATGTAATTTTACTTTTTTCACTCAAAAACATAGAGAAAAATTTGGAGCTGACATCATTTATAGGTTATTATGTTATTATTTTACTAGCCCACCTGAGATCATACGTGGCCTCTGAACTAAAATAGCTTTGACATCACTGTTTTATTAATTACAAAAGGAAAGTCAGATGTTTCTTTTGTTTGCTCGCTCAAGAAATGGCACTTCGGCTTTTTTCGTTGCTTAAACTGGAATCATTTGACATAAACGCTGTGTGTGGTGTGAGTGTCTTTTTACTACATGCACTGACTGGAAATGAACCCACACCTGACACATGGTTCACAAACACACTGCTGACATGTAGGCAGTGTGTGTGTGTGTGTGCCACCATATCATCATCTGTGAAGACGTTTACGAGGCTTTGGCGAAACAATCCCATCAGCATCTAGAAAACACCTGACTGGCTTTGAGGGTAATAGCCTGGAGAGTTTATAGAGGCCAGTGTGTGTCCTGATAGTTTTAGTGCGGTGTGTATTTTGTCTGCAACCTAACCACTGATAAGGAAGAAATAAGCACCAGAAAAAATAGGACCAATCTCCCTGTATCTCACCGGCATGTTCTATCAAGAATCAACAAGTTGAATTTGTGAGGTTGTCAGGTTCTGAGTCCTGTGGTGTTGATGCAGGAGATCAAACTTCCAATAGAAGTGGGTGGTGCTTTCACTGGAGGAGAACTCAACTAATTAAATGAAAGTCCATATATGACTTCCTATCAGTGCTCAATAGGAACTATATTGATATCTCTAAGTGTTTCTATGTTTTAAGCCATCAAAATATGGACCATTATAAGTAAAGGCATATTTTTAATATTACAAAAATTCATTAAAAATTAAAAAAAAAAATCTAAATTTGTCAAAAACTATGCATAAACTTTGTAGACATTGTCCCAAGGAAGCTACATAAAAAATTTGAAATTTATCTGACAAGTAGTTTTGGAGAAGAAGATTGTCGAAATGTAGACATTGGTGATCTTGAGTTTAACCCTTTAAGGTCACCTAAGGTCAAAGGTCATGGATCCCACTGAAAGTCCATATATGACTTCCTTTCAGTGCTCAATAGTAACTATATTGATATCTCTAATTATTTTCATGTTATAAGCCACCAAAATATGGACCATTATATGTAAAGGCAATTTTTTTAATATTTCAAAAATTCATCAAAAATGAAAATAATCTAAATTTTGCAAAACTATTGTCCCAAGGAAGCTATGTATAAAATTTGAAATGAATCCGACCTTTAGTTTCTGAGAAGAAGATTGTTGAAATCTAGACACTGGTGTACTTGAGTTTGACCTCTCAAGGTCACTCAAGGTCAAAGGTCATGGACCCAAATGAAAGTCCATATATGGCTTCCTATCAGTGTTCAATAGTAACTACAGTCTACTCTCATTAAACCGCCCGCCGTTATACCGCCATTTTCGCTCACCGCCGACCAAAACCATTGCACAAAAATCCCCAATGCATTATTCCATTAGCTACCGCCATTTCCGCCTATCGCCATCCGCCAGCCCAGTTCCATGCACAAACAACACTTATACCATTGATTTCCCGACCGTTATAACGCCAGCGTGATTGCCATCGAGTACACATAAATTTTAACAATGCACTGAAACAAACGCGCCAGACGCTGATCGCGACAAGCTACGAGTAGGTCTACGGAACGGCCACCGTTCATTTATCGCAGAACACTCAGTAGGTCAGGATGTCGGGAAGAGGACGTGGGATTAAGCTAAAGCCTCAAGATGATGGGGTGTCATTTCCCGACACGGTATAATAATGCTTAAAATGTTTCCCCACTTTAAATGATCCCTTACAACATAACAGAATCAAGATTTATTTAGAAACGCAATTAGAACGGGTTAACGGAGGCAGCATAGACATCATATAGTAAAGACATGCACATTATGGACGCAACCCGTTGTAACGCCATTTTCGCTATACCGCCAATTTGGCCGTGAACGCAAGTTGGCGGTATAACGAGAGTAGATTGTATATTGATATCTGTAACCATTTACATGTTATAAGCCATTAAAATATGGCCCAATACAAGTAAAGGCAAATTTTTAACCCTTTCATGCATACTGGTCACTCCAGTGGACAGTTATTCTACAGCTGTTCTCTTGTATATTCATGGATTTTGTTGTTTTAGTTCCATATCAGCCAACACAGTGGACACTTATGCATCATCCCAAACACTGCAGTTCATACCATTACTGTAACTTTGTTGTTCTAGATATACCTAATCTGCAGTAACATGTCTGAGTGTAAATCAGTTCCAAATTATTAGGCTATTAGACTGTAATTAACAGTTTTCTTGAACAAAAAGTTTTTTGTTTTTTTTTTGCATATTATCTCCATGAATTGAGCAACAACTAGTATTGAAGTCTGTTAAAATGTGAGAAAACGGCATTAGTGGCAGTAAAAATGTTTTTATTTCATATTTTTCACACAGTATATCACTTTCTGATGATGGGTTTTAAATACATGTATCTTTGCTTCAAAAATTAACCCTTTCATGCACAGTGGTCACTCCAGTGGACAGTTATTCTCCAGCTGTTCTCTTGTATATTCATGGATTTTATTGTTTTATTTGCATATCAACCAACACAGTGGATACTTATGCACCATCCCATAATACACTGCAATTCATACCGTTACTGTAACATTCCTGTTCTTGATAAACCTGATCCACAGAAACATATTTGAGTGTAAATCAATTGTTAGTTGTTATTAGACTGTAATTAACAGTTTGTTTTGTTTTGTTTTTAAGTTGTTGTTTTTTTGCATATTATTTGAGTGAGTAATAACTACTATTATAGTATGTTAAAATGTGAGAAAACATCAGATTAGCAACATTAAAAAAACATTTATTTCATAGTTTTCACACAGTATGACAGTAAATGCATGTTTCTTTGCTTCAAAAATAATACGCATGGTGTCCAGCTGAGTGGACATTTTTGTAACTCCATGAAAAACAGGTTCACAAAAAAATAAAAAAAATAAAAAAAATAAAAATCACATCGTTTTTTTCATGCCTAAAGAGGAATAAAAACACTCAGGAAAAAAATCTTGATTAAGGTTCTCATAATTCATGCATGAAAGGGTTAAACACATGGCGTCCAGCTGAGTGGACATTTTTGTAACTGCATGAAAAACAGGGTTGTAAAAAAAAAAAAATCAATTGCATTGTTTTTTTTCATGCCTAAAGAGGAAAGAAAATCACTGAAGAAAAAAATATTGACTAAGGTTCTCATAATTAATGCATGAAAGGGTTAATATTTACAAAATGTGTTAAATGAATAAATAAATAAATAAATAAATTTTAAAAATGCACAAATCACAATTTCTAAAAACTTTCAACAACCTTTGTAGATATTGTCCAAAGGAAGCTACACATTAAATTTAAATGAATCCAAACTGTACAGGGTGAGTCAGAAAAAACGCTCTTTTCATTTAAAGAAATTGTACCACTGAAATGGAAATGCTTATTTTTCTTTTGATTATACAGTCATATTGATGTGGTTATTGAGCATGTCTGGCGATTGAATCATTGATTTATGGCATAGCATAACAGAGGGAATGTCCACTGTTTATTGTGCACCGAAATATCTGCCAACACAGTTTATGCCACCGTGAATGAAATTGAAATTGTCAACCATTACAGCATGTTTACTCGCCATCAAAATGTTTTGTCTCAACGAAGTCGTCCGGCACGACCTTCAACCTGGCTACCATTCAGATTGATGCAAATCTGTGCTCGTTGTCGCATCTCTAACACAGCTCTTCTCGCCACTCGTGTTTGTCGTAGGGCTTGGATTTCAGCCGTGATGCGATTTCGGAGTTCCTGAAGAGTTTGTGGAACAGTCTGATACACACGGTTTTTAAGATACCCCCACAAGAAAAAATCAAGGGGGGTCAAGTCTGGGGATCTAGGTGGCCACTCTCTCTCCTGACCCAAACAAATAATACCTGCAATCGCTGTGGTCTTGCCATGATGAAAACTCCCTGGGCACTGTCATGTAGGCCTATGTCCTGAGTGTGAAAGCAAAGCCCCGACTCCTGTAATTGTTGTCAATTTCAAGTTTGTTCACTGTGGCATACATTGTGTTGGCAGGTATTTCAGTGCCCAATAAACAATGGACCTTCTCTCTCTTATGCAATGCAATAAATCTATGACTACATCACCAGACATGCTCAATAACCACATCAATATGACTGTATGGTCAAAAGAAAAATCAGTGTTTCCGTTTTAGCAGTACAATTTCTTTAAATGGAAAGAGCGTTTTTTCTGACTCACCCTGTAGTTTTGTCAGAGAAGATGTTTGACGAAATTTTTAACAAAGACAACAACAAAGATGAAAACAGTGACTCTGCACTCAGCGGCCGGTGAGTTAAAAAGCCGAGACACATGGAACAACTGCATTTAGATGATACAAAGACTTTATTTTCCCTGTTGGATGATGGAAACGTCAAAACCGTTGTGTGAAGTCGCATCAACTGTCATAAAATCATGACCAGTCCAATCAATTCAAATGACTTCAATATAATTCTTCGACTGTGTCGGCTGCTGTTGTTTTCGAACAAACAAACCGTATCGGGTTTTTTTTGTTCTTCACTGACCTTGCACAGGCCCTTATAATTTTTCATTTGAACAATAATTGACAATTGTACGGGCGGAGAAGATGTTTCATCAGCTTGGGATGAAGCCAATCTACACATAATGGCTAATAAAATGTCTGATAAATGGACACCAGGGTTGAAATTAAACAGACTATCTCCTCTGAAGTTGACTCTTTGGAGGCACAGGAGGGATATTAGTCGTCGAGAGCAGAGACAATATCCTGCCTCTGTCTCTTTCTGTGTATCCCCTTCGCTCTTCTAAAGACTGCTTTTTGGCGTGCAATTATATCGAACAATAGGCCAAAGCCAATGGAGGATGCAACCCGTTACCATGGAAATGATTATGATGGATTTGTGGATAGACAGAGCAGGTAATTGGAAAAAGATTGATGGGTGACAGGGCGAAAGAAAAAGATAGAGAGGGATGGAAAGAGAGAGGGATGAATTACCAGAGTAGCAGTGGGAGGAGTGAAAGCCCTATTACACCCAATCTTTCTGGGATTTACAATTATATAATGATGCATCCTCTCTTTCATCAAGTCAATAGGCAATCACTCTTTCTGGCTCTTGCTTTCTGGCTCCTTATTCTCTCATTCTTTCGTCTGTATTAGCCCCTCGCATCCCCATATCCTGTCTCTCCATCCCACTATGTCTCTCTCCTGACTCCACACAGGAAAAGTGGACCCATTGTGTATAATTCCTCTCATTATCACTGGGATCGGGGCGGTGCTGGAAAGGGTAGAGAAACCCCTGTGTGAAGCTCACATCCAGACACATCTGCACACGCGGCGTCCGGGTGGATGCAAACACGACCAGTATCCGTATTGACTTGCTTTCGGAGGAGCCTTGAGGTTACCGAGGTTACGCACGGAAGGTCACCGGCGGAGATCGACTAAACCAGATTTCAAATTCTGAATGAACAAAATAATCAAGACGAAGATAATAAATGAGCACAATTAGAAAGGACATTAATAAAATAATCAATTCAATGTAAAAAAAAAAAAAAAAAAAAAAAAATAGCATCAAATAATAAACAAAGGCTCCATGATGATTGGGGTTCTTCAATAATATTCTGATTACAGATAAATACATGTTATAAATATATTGCAGTGATCCTCAACAGTACACACTCCTTCAATGAAACTAGAAATAGATCTGTGTGTAGCCAAAGAAAAAACACACACTGACACATTCATAATAACACAATGTGTGTGTGTGTGTGTGTCGGCCTTGACACAATCACGTACACACACAGTGAAACACACTCGTCATTGCTGTAAACGCTCCAAGGGGCGGGCCATCAGTGGGACAATAGAGCGAAAAAAACCCACTCACCTGTGTTTCTCTTTCTTCGTCTGTGTTTTCTTTCACTCTCTGAACAAACACTCATCAGTTTTATTTATTTCCTTCTGTATCGTTGTCCTTCTGAGCTCCAGCGCTTCATTGTAACATGATGGAAAAGCTGTAAATTAAAAGCCAGGATGGAGAATAGATCCATTTCTGACTGTTATTGTCATGGTCATATGGAAGAGCTCATCAGCTGTTTGGATTTTTTTTTTTTTTTTTTTTTTTCCACTGTGATTATATGCAGTATTATTATTTCAAACTCTCATCAGCATCACTGAATAAAGTATAAAACCCATTGTTTCCACATACTCTGTATTAAGGTATCAATAACTTTTCTATAAACTTAAACTCATAGATGCTTTTTTTTAAAGTTTATTTTTTAACATGTTTATTTATCATTTTTTGGTGCAGATTTAAGTTACATTGAACATTTGAATAGTCAGTTTCAGAGGCATTAACCCTATAATGCCAAATGTGTCATATTTGATACATGAGTTTTGAAGCCCTCTACATCACAGGTGTCAAACATGCGGCCCGGGGGCCAAATCTGGCCCGCCAAAGGGTCCAGTTTGGCCCTTGGGATGAATTTGTGAAATGCAAAAATTACACTAAAATATTAACAATCCTTTTAGATCAGGTTCCACATTCAGAACAATTCAATCTCAAGTGGGCAGAATTTAGTCAAATACCATTATAATACCAGAAATAATGAAAACTCCAAATTTTTCTCTTTGTAAATATAAATATTTGCATGTATTTACACTAAAACAAAGTATGATTTCGCAAAAAAAAAAAAGTGAATAACCTGAACAAATATGAACCTGAAATGTCTTAAGAGAAGTAAGTACAATTTTTACAATATTCTGTCTGTTACTAAATGTTTTGTGTGTTTGTAGATCCACTGTGATCTGTACGTTATAATGTACATGTGTAAATGATAAACTGAAGCAGAATATTGTTAAAATTACACTTATTTTTTCAGTTTGTTCATGTTATTCACATCTTTTGAAAGAATACTTTGCAGATGTAAACCTTTTCATAATGTACATTTACTTTTTTTGCTCTAAAACATAGAGAAAAGTTTGGAGTTGACATAATTTATATATTATTATGTTATTATTTTACTGATTCAGCCCACTTCAGATCTAATTTAGCTGAATGTGGCCCCTGAACTAAAATGAGTTTGACACCCCTGCTCTACATGATCAGTGTGATATTTTTTTCTTGAAAAACCTGATGTTTACAATTAGATACATGCAATACACAGATAATCCACCGGGGGGGGGGGGGGGGGGGGGGTCATTCACCAGAGGCCTTTCCAGTGACTCTACAAGACTGTCATTCACCCTTTCATGCACGAATTATGAGAACCTTAGTCAATATTTTTTCTTGAGTGTTTTTGCTCCTCTTTAGGCATGAAAAAAACAATGCAACTGATTTTTTTTTTTTTTTTAATAAACGTATTTTTCATGGAGTTACAAAATGGCCACTCAGTGGGACACCATGCATTTAAGCTCTGAAGCAAAGAAACATTTAAATAAAAATCATCATCAGAAAGTGATATACTGTGTGAAAACTATGAAATAAAAGCATTTTTAATGCCACTAATCGCTAAATTGCTACTGTTTTCTCACATTTTATCACACTGTAATATTAGTTATTACTCATTTCATGGAGATAATATCGTCCTGAGACCCAGGAAATGGACAGTTTTAACTTTTTTACATTAAAAAAATTGTCTTGATTGGAAACTGCATAATGCAACATTTTTTTCAGATACATTTTTAAAACTATTTTTATTTATTGATTGTTTTTTTTTTTTTTTTTTAATGGAATGTCCTTTGTAATGGACAGCATTTTTAAAGTAGAACTGTCAAACTTTTGTCCCCTACAGAGGACAAAATGCATTGCTGGGACTCAGGAGGAAATGCAAAAAAAAATAAAAAATTGTTTGTTAATTACAGTCTAATACCAATTAGCAATTGATTCACACTAAAACACGTTACTGCAGATCAGGTTTATCAAGAGCAGCAAAGTTACAGTAATTGTATGAATTGCAGTGTTTTGGATGATGCATAAGAGTCCTGATATGGAAATAAAACAACAAAACCCATGAATAAACAATAGAACAGCCAATAATAACTGTCCACTGGAGGGACCAGTATGCATGAAAGGGTTAATGAAGAATGAAGTGTAATTTTAGAAAACAGCCACAGTAAAATCACAAATCACCTCTGTTTTCTGTTCGGTTTGTGTTGTCAGTAACTGAACTAAAGATCTGTTTGGAATCCAACAAACAAGGTCAGAACTGTCACAGTTTAGTCTGAACCGTGGATCAACAAACGGCAACTTAGCAACGATAAGAAACACGTTAAAGTGCTTTTTAAGGTCTATATCTGACCATGCCATGAGAATAAAGGCATTTTACTGCTTAAAGAGAGCGCCTTGGAGTTTTCTTCCTGTTTATCATTTACTTTATGAATCCGTTTTTCCAAAGAGCACCTCGAATAAACTCTTTTTTGGGTCCTAGAAGCATTCCTTCCCATGATTTTTTTTTTTTTTTTTTTTTTTAAATATTACCAACATTTACCCTGTTAACAGAGGTTTTAAATGTATAGTATTACCAGAATATGACCAAATCTTAAATAAAAGGACATTTAGAGTTTATACAATTAACTACAGACTGGGCAGTGTTACACGTTAAGCTCAATCTGCAACGATGTCGAGGTAATAAATGAGGTAACAGAGGTTTTACAAAAGATTTTAACCACAAAATGAAAAGGCGTCAAATTCCGACAGCTACACCCCCAGACAGGTTTTCAGGTTTTCAGGTTTTCACAATCCACCTGTCAGCCGGGTCATTGCAGAGTCTGGTTACCACATGCTGTGACGGCCCCTTCAAGGTCCTGACAGAAGTGTTGAGTGAACACCTGAATTCATTTGAATCAAAACACTCACAAGAAACACCTTTGTAATTTGAACATGCCAAGGTAAATTTGATCATTTTTACAGGACATGAGCAAATTTCAGTCGAAAAGGTCAAATTTAAACCAAAATTCTGCAGTCAGTCAAAGTCCTTTCACTTCCTGTGCAGCAGAACTTGAAGTAGAAGTAAAGTCCATGCTGCATTTGTTACGCTCTCCGCCCAGATGTTCGAGGGAGATGGCTGCGTTGTGTGAGTTTTTGAAAAGACCGCGAACTAGCTAGTACGTGTCCTCACTCTTCTGCAGTTTATCCAACGACAGCCATTACGATAATGACCTCAACGACGCACATGCGTACAACAACTTCCTCCGAGACAATATCAATCGATCAGGCACGAAACATCGAACAAAGCAGTACATTGCTTGTTTTAACCCTTTGATGCATGAATTATGAGGTCCTTAGTCAAGATTTTTTCCGGAGTGTTTTTATTCCTTATTGGGCATGAAAAAACACTATGTGATTGAAATTTTTTAATGAAACTATTTTTAATGGAGTTACAAAAATGCCCACTCAGCTGGACACCATGCCTTTAATTTGTAGTAATGGCCGATAATGTAATAAATTTGCCATTTTTTGTCATGTCTGCTCCCAGACTGTGTCTGTCTTTTCTGTTTTGTCTGTCATTTCCTGTTTTATTTTGTTAAGTTTCCCTCTTGTGTCATGTCTGGTGTCTTTACTTCCCCTCCTTGATTGTTTCACCTGCTCCTGATTACGTGACTCCTCCCTGATTATCTCCACCTGTGTCCAATTGTCTTCCCGCCCTCTTGTGTATTTAAACCCTGTGTTTTCCCCTGTTCCTTTGCCAGTTTGTGTTCTACCTTTGTGTGCTCACTTACCAGCGTTTTTGGATACCTGTCAGTCTGTCTGCCCGTTTTGACCTGTTTTGCCTTCCGACCACCGATTCTGCCTGTTCCTTGTCTGCCTGCTCGTCTGGTTCTGACTTGGTTCGTACATCGACTTCTGATTCCTCCTATTCCCTGACTACCTCAGCCTCCAACGTGTTACCTTGTGTTTCGACCCTCGCCTGGACCTTGACCGTGAGTAGCCTTTCCCTCATGTCCCGTTGCCTCCTGAATTGCCCTCCTGTGTATGACCTGGCTTGTTTTTTGACTATCCTCTGTTTTGCCCTAGTCGGGGTGTTGACGGTAATCCTCCGGCTCGGCCATGCTGACCATCCATATTCCCCGCTCACAGCCCGGACGAAGAGTCCAGTATCACACGCCTTCATAGACGTGTTAACTAATTTGTGCTGTGTTTTTACTACTGTGATTGTGTTGAATAAACACTCTCAATTGGTCATCTGTGTTCTGGTCTTGCATTTGGGTTCAGCCTTTGTACTAGTCCCATTACATTTTTAAACTGTAATAGGCCTGTAACGTAATAAAAGTCCTGAACCGATTACACTGGTCAACAACAAATTTATTGTTTAAGTTTTTGAGCTGATTTAGGATAATTTTGCTGTGCTGAATCCAAAAATCACATTAATTTTGTTCAGTCAGGTCAACTTTCTGAACTATGCTACATATTGGCTTTTTAACATTTTTGCTTACATTTATGGGCATTTTCACATCATATGATACAAAATTCTTTCCTATTTCTTGCAATAAACGAGTTCTGAAGATTTGACTTTTGCCAATTTATGATTAATGTTTTTTTTAATATTACAGGTGAATGAAATGGCTTCAACTAGAAGATCTTGCAAAAATAAGCCTGACGTATTCTGCTACATCTGCGGTGAATACACCATTGTACCTAACAGGAATCCTGTTAGAAAATGATTTTTTTTTTTTTTCTCTTAAAACCTATTTTGGGTGAGAACTATATATAAAAAAAACCCAATCAACTGATAAAGTCACAAAAATGTAATCAGTTTTGTGAGAAGATCAAATTTTTCAAAATCAAATTAGCAAAAAAACCTGACCTGATTGACAAAAACAGATGTCATTTTTTGGATTTAGCAGTGCAAAATGGTCCTAATTCAGTTGAAAAAACCGAGACAACTTGCAAAAAACATTTTTTTGTAACCCAGTGTTATGTAATAACTTTTGGACAATTACATAATAACTTATTATGTTTTTGGCTGGTTACTGAGAGAGAGAGAGAGAGAGAGAGGGAAAGAGAAAGAGAGAGATTTTATCACAATTATATCTAATAAATGAAACTTAAATACAGTGATATTAATATATTATTACATTATTGGCTCAGTTCTTACATTTGCAAAGAATTTTTTTTTACCAGGCCAATAACATCATAAGTTATTATGTTATTGGCCAAAAGTTATTACATTATTGGTTCAACACTTTTATTACGTTATTGGTCTGTTACATTTTAAAATAGGCAAATTTATCATGTTATCGGTCGTTATTATGTTATTGGCTTCTACAAGTAAAGAAACATGTATTTAAAATGCAATGTCAAAAAGTGATAAACTGTGTGAAAACTTCAGAATACATTTTTTTAATGCAGCCAATCTGATGTTTTGTCACATTTTATTACACTAATACTTTTTATTACTCACTTCATGGAGATAATATGCAAAAAAACAAACTTTATGTTTAAGAAAACAATTAATTAGAACTAGCAATTGATTTATCAGGTTTATCAAGAACAGCACAGTTACAGTAGTGGTATGAATGTCAGTGTATGGGGTGGTGCATAAGCATCCACTGTGTTCACTGATATGGAACTAAAACAATAAAACCCACGAATATACAAGAGAACAGCTGGAGAAGAACTGTCCACTGTAGTGACCAGTATGCATGAAAGGGTTAGATAAAACCTTTGTAAATGCATTAGCTTTTTAAACTAAATATGTAATGATTTTCATAACAACCATTTTAAACGTAATATTTAATTCATATAAACCTGTATTTTCCCTCTTTAACTAAATATAAATGTAATTATATTGTACCTGTGTGCTTCAGTACCAGTATATATAAAGCCATAATAATACCTGAGAACAAATAGACTTCTTAATGACCCATAGAGAACATTTCAAAGAAATAATGCGCTTTTTAACCTACAACAAAATAAGGCACTTTAACCTGTCACACATTCAGGGGTTCCTGTGTAGGGTAGGGATTTCCTACATGGACAAAATCCAATGGTTGAATTTAAGAGTGGAATTTAGCAGCATCAAACTACAGTTGCAAAAAAAAAAAAATTAGACCATCCTTATTTTCTTCAATTTCTTGTTCATTTTAATGCCTGGTCCAACTAAAGCTACATTTGTTTGGACAAATATAATGAGAACAACAAAAATAGCTCATAGCAGTTTAATTTCAGAGCTGATATCTATCCATTTTCCATGGTTTTCTTGATAATAACCAAAAGCACTTCAGTTCTTACATCAATATCTATGGCATTGTACTGACAAAAACAGTGCTTTTAGGAATTCCATATTTTCTTTTCTGTCTGTTTTAGTCACATGATACACACAGGAGTTAGTACTGGATTGCATAAGCATTGTTTTTGATGACTTGTGATGGTCTAATAATTTTTTCCGCAACTGCATGATCAGTCATCTCATAAAACTAAAATATAACACAGTATACGAAATACATAAAATAGAATGCCATGAAAAGGATGTAAATCTTTTTTTAAACATAAATAAATAAATAAATATTAAGAAAGGAAGTCTTTTCATGACCGGCAAAAACTGTTATAAGGAATACACTAGCGCAGATACACAAAGAGACAATGCAAGAAAAAAATGGACATGTGAAAGAGCTTTGACGAATCATGAAAAAAAAAATGTACTAAGTAACAAAAAACCTCATAAACCATTCTGTTTTCAGGATGTTAGTGGGTGCAAGTAGCAAAAAGTATGAGTTTTCTTACAAAATGTATTAGTAACGACAGGGCCTGAGACTTTTTTATGATGTTTTGATGGTCTAATAATTTTTTTTCCCACAACTGTATGATCAGTCATCTCACAAAACTGAAATGTAACACAGTATACAAAATAAATAAAATAAAAGGCCCTGAAAAGGTTATGAAGTCAAAACAGGGAAAACTGAAGAAAATAAATCATTAACTGAACATAAAAACAAGCGTCTGCAGTCACTGTCATTTGTCAGACTACACAGATTTCATTCTTTATTCAATATAAAACATTAAATTTGCATTAATAGACATGTGTTGTAAGTCACGTCTCAAGTCATAAACTTTGAAGTCTGTTTTAACCCTAAACCTCCTGAAACCCAGCTATGTTTCACAGCTTTATACAAAAAACAAAACAAAAAACTGTCCACTGCAAAGGACATTCCATAAAAACAAACAAACAGACAAACAAATAAATAAAAGCATCTGAAAAAAACACAATTGCATCATGATGTTTCCAATATAGGCAATTATTTAATTTGAAAAAAAGCCAAAACTTGTACTTTCCTGATGTTTTTCAGGTTATTTTTTTCTATACAGTTTTCATCATTTATTAAAATAAAATCCTCTGCATTGTGTATTTTTTTTATTTAGTGAAAATCATTTATTTTCATATATTTAATTCACTGATCATGTAGATGTTCATTAAAGCTCAGAATAAATGTAAAGGTTCTTACAATGACCTAAAAACTTATTTTCAACATTTAAAAGGTCAGACCATACATACGGTGGATTGATTGATTGATTGATTGATTGATTTTATTACTTTTAACTATTTGGTTTTATTGTTTTATTTAGAACATTGTTATAGTTTTATGTACTTATTTATTACTTTTAGCATTTCTTTTAATTGCTTTATTGTTTTTATGATGTGCAGCACTTTGGAAATGTTCTTGTCGTTTAAATGTGCTTTATAGATAAAGTGGATTGGATTGGATTGGATTGGATACACTGATTTTTTTGCCTTTTAAAAAGGATGAAAACCTTACTTTTCATTGACCTTGTAGTTTCCAGAGCATCAAGTTGAAAGAGCAAAAACTGGAAATGATGGATGAAAATTAACCTGTGAATTTAAAGCTCCATTATAAATCTATTTCTGTTTTATTTCGTACTGAAAAGTCCTTGGTTTTGGACACATACTGTATGATCCTGCATTAAATCAAGTCATTACTTTTTCCCAATGAAGTCCAGGGCTATGCATTATAATTAGAATGAATCCGTATATGACTTCTGTATCCACGCCTTATGTAGAAGAAAAGAAAAAAACCCTAATGTTACACCAGGTCGGCCAAAAATGTTTATTCCCACAGGTCTGGAAGTCAGTGATTCAAGTCTGAAAACATGTTATTTGTAAAGTAAAGCTTTTCTCATCTCATTTATCTGTCACCATATAAATCCAAAAAGTCATATTTGTAATTATTTTTACAAAACTGTGGGGTAAAGTAGATTTTTAGAAAGTCAAGGTGAAGCTTTTTGGTGTCACAGAATTTAACAAAATAATAAAAACAGATTATGATGCTTTTAAGAACAGGTGTCAAACATGTGGCCCATGGGCCAATTTCAGCCCGTCAAAGGATCCAATCCGGCCCGTGGGATGAATTTATGAAATGCAAAAAAATGACACTATTATTAACCCCATATTAACCCCTAAATGCTTGAATTTATATTTAACCCATAAAGACCCAGTGCTACTTTTATGTCAGTTCTCAAACAAATTTTTCTCTCTATTTAACCTTTCTTAAGTGATTTATCACCATTTATTATAATAATATCCTCTGTATTTTGAATTTTTCACTGTAAATCATGTATTTTCTAATATTTAATTTGCGATATTTACTATACCTTAAATATCTTAATAGAATTAAGTGTAATTTTACCAATATTCTGCCTGTTACTAAATATTTTGTATATTTGTAGATCCATCGTGATCTATAAGTTATAATACAAATGTGTAAATGATAAACTGAGGCATAATATTGTTAAAATTACTCTTATTTTTTAAAAGACATTTCAGGTTGTTCATCTAATTCAGATTTTTAAGGAAACTTTGTAGATATAAACATTTTCATCATGTAATTTTACCCTTTTCACTGTCTTTTACTGGTTCCCTGAACTACAATGAGTTTGACAGCCCTGCTTTAAAGTTTGATATAAATAATTACTAGTTCAATTCAATTCACTTTTATTGTCTTTATTCTCTTTAGTCCTCCATATGTACATGCCCAAGGTATTTTGTTTTGTTTGTTACATGAAGCACAATATTTAGCAAATAAAAATCAGGTAATTTTATACTTCTGTCCTCTCTGGTTCTACAAATCCTAACCATACTTTTCACTGTGTTGTATTTGACGTCATGTTCCATGTGTTGATTGTCTTAACTTTAATTAAATTAAGAAACAATAAGTGGTTCCAGGCACAACAAACCCCTCCCCTAGCACGTGTTGTAGCTTATTTTGGCATGGATCCAGCTGATGTCATCATGTCTATGCATGTGCTGATATCAGCATATCCATCATGTCCATATATGTGCAAAGTCTGAAGTAAATTGAAACAAAATTGATGTTATTATCAACATTTGAATTGTCACCCAGTATAAGTAAATGGGTGAAAAAAAAAAAAAGCTTTTAAAGACTAGAAAAGCACTCGGGGAGCACAGACCTCCGCCGAGGCAGCTCAGTCTCCCATGCTGTGATCTACTAAAATAATACCTGGACTTTGGACTTAAACCCTTAGCATTGATATTATCGTCTTTTTTATTGTGTTTTCCTCTATTTCATGTGTTTTGCCAAGATATAAAAATAACAAATATATTAGTTGAATGAAAATTCCAAAACTCCACTATTTTTTTCTGTTCTGGATCATGGTATCCAGAATTTTGTGAGGATCCAGATCAATCTTCAATATCTTGTAGAACCTGCTGGGAACGTATTTTGTATTTTGTATTTTGTATTTTGTATTTTGTATTTTGTGTTTTGTATTTTTTTTTTTAACCAAGCACTCTGATCATTCATTGTGGAGTTACACATACATATGTTGAAAATATCCCTATCTCCCAATGATAAAGAATCCTTTTAAAAATTCCTGGATCCAGACAGTGATCTGGATCATTCCCAAAATCTAATAATTTGTTACTCATCCCGTTTCGGGCATTTCTTGAAAATTCCATCAAAATCCGTTGATAACTTTTTCAGTTATGTTGCTAACTAACCAACCAACAAACCAACAAACCAACAAACCAACCAACCAACCAACAAACAAACAAACAAACAAACAAACAAACCAACAAACCAACCAACCAACCAACCAACCAACCAACCAACCAACCAACCAACCAACCAACAAACCAACCAACCAACAAACCAACCAACAAACCAACAAACAAACCAACCAACAAACCAACAAACCAACCAACAAACCAACCAACCAACCAACCAACCAACCAACCAACCAACAAACAAACCCTAGCAAAAACATAACCTCCTTGGTGGAGGTAATTAAGAAAAAAATTTTAACTTTTACCTACTTTTTCCAAATGTAATCACATCTATTCTGGGTCACTGACAATATATAAACCAAATTTGGTATGAATTCAACCGTAAGTTTTGCTGCTAGACATGTGAAATTTCACCCATTATAAGTAAAAGGGGAAAAAAAACAAAAAAGATTTTTAAAAATTTATAAAAAATTTTAACTTTGACCTACTTTTCCCAAAATGTAATGAGATCTATTCTGGGTCACTGGCAATCTATAAGCTCAATTTGGTGTGAATTCAACCAATAGTTTTGCTGCTAGAGTGTTAACAAACAAACAAACATACGAACCAAACCAAAAACAATACCCTTTGCCTCGCCTTCGGGGGGGGCGGGGTAAAAAGTGTTTCCAGACAGTTACACAACACAAATAATATGCGAGAGTATTTACTAGTGTTTGTGTCTATTGTAGCAGGATGAATCTAATCAGTGGTGATGCTGAACAAAGAGGGATTTAGCGTAAACAGACACAAAAACACCAGTCCAGACATGTGTGAGTCCACGGCAGGTTGTCGGTCTGTCACCGGTGGGCGAACTCATTCACACTAGGATGTCAGCATGTACAAATACACACCACCACACCAACAAACCAACACACACTCACACACAGACTGTAGGAAATGTTAGAAAATGTCACAGGAAACAACAACAGAGTGACGTTATAGAAGCAGCGTTCTATAAGAAAGTCTAAAAGCCTGTTTTTTTGGAGTCGATATGAATAAATACTGGATTTTATCGTTTGTATAAATCGACAGCAGCCCCTGTGTGGCCCACTGTGGGAAACAGACTGAAGTGTGTGTCGGGTCTATTCACACGGATGTGTATTTGCCAAGCCTGGGGTAATTGATATGTATGGGACACATAATGGTGTGAATTAAATTTGCAGAACACTGACTTTGTTATTCATGAGGATGAGTTGGGTCATTATCTGCTCCTATGTAAAATGTAGACACAGCAAGTTATGTCACAAGCAAAGCAAAGGAGAGAAACTGTTTTTATTCGATCTTTTTATAAGGATTTACTGCAAAAATCTGACTTTGACCAAGTGTATTTTTCTCATTTCAAGTCAAAATATCGCATCACACTAAAAATAAGACATAATCACCTAAAGAGTAACTTCTCAGTGAGATATAAGAACTTATTTTTAGACAATAGATCTGGAAAATCTTATTTCAAGAAATCTTACAAGATTATTTTCAATTGTTTCATTGGCAGATTTTTTGGCTTAATTCAAACAAAAAAAATCTGCCAATGGAACAAGTGAAAATTATCTTGGCAAGATTTCTTAATATTAATAATATAAATAATGTCAAATCCAAACTTTTCTCTATGTTTTAGAGTGAAAAAGGTAAAATTACATTTTGAAAATGTTTACATCTACAAATTATCCTTTAAAACAATGGGAATAACATGAACAAACTGACATTTCTGAAGAAAAATAAGTGCAGTTTTAACAATATTATGTGTCAGTTTATCCTGAGTGATTCATCACTATTCATTGGAATATTCAATTCAGTTCAGTTCAGTTCAATACAATTGGATTTGTGGAGCCCTATCTGACAACAAGGTTGCTTCACAGGGCTTTACAGAATTAGTTGGATACGAAAACAAACAACAGTCAATATTATCCTCTAAATTTTGCATTTTTCAGTGAAAATCAGGTATGTTCCTATTTTTAATTCACTGATCATGTTGGTTTTCATAAACGCTCAGAATTCATTTAAAGGTTATTTTATCAAAACAGAGAAAACTAAAGAAAAAAGAGAGTTTTTCAGCAACACATGTCAAAAACAAACATCTACAACCAGTGTCACTGACTCAAGTCCATGGGTTTTACTGGTGAATCAGAAGATTTTAATATATTTCCTTTAGTGCCAAAGGTTCTTCTATCCAAGCAGAGAAAACTGAAGAAAAATGACTTAAAGCAAAATATATCATTAACTAAACATAAAAACAAACGTCTACAACCACTGTGACTTATGAAACTACATGGATTTTACAGCATTTTTCATTTTTCAGTGAAAATCACACATTTTCCTATATTTCATTTACTGATCATGTGGCAAATTTTAATATTACTATGTCAAAATTGAGAAAACCTAACAGTAGAATGAATATACATTGGTAGCCAAAATAATTACAGCACCTATATTAAAGAGGTTTCATCCTTTTTTTTTTTTTTTTTTTTTTTTTTTAAATTGGCCATTAAAGTACGCATGAAACAAAAGAAATATCTACAAAGTCATCATTATACTGTATAGAATAAAGGCATCATAAGGAGTATTAATTTACTGATAAGGTAGATATTTCTAAAATTTCAGACCAAATCAAAGATTATTATATGAAAACAGAAGAAAAAGTGACTTTTTCTGCAAAATATATCATTGACTGAACATAAAACAAGCATCTACAACCACTGTCATTTATGAAACTACATGGGTTTTTACTGCATTTTGCATTTTTCAGTGAAAATCACACATTTTCCTATATTTAATTTTCTGATCATGTAGCAAATTTGAACGTTATTATATCAAAACTGAGAAAAGTGAACAGTAGAATGAATGTACATTGATGGCCAAGTTAATTAGAACACTTATATTTAAGAGATTTCATCTTTTTTTTTTTTAAACTGGCCATTAAAGTACGCATGAAACAAAAGAAATATCTACAAAGTCACCATTGTGCTCAATAAACCACAAACTACAGGCATCAAAGAAGTATTAATTTACTGATGAGGTAAATATTCATAAAATTTCAGACTAAATTCAAAGATTTTTATATGAAAACAGAAGAAAGAGTGACTTTTTCTGCAAAATATATCATTAACCGAACATAAACCCAGTGTCTCCATCCACTGTTATAGATCCAGCTCCATGGGTTTTACTGGTGAATCATGTTGTAGAAGATGATGGTGTTTCCACGGTAACTACGGAGCCTCTGAACATCCAAATGGGTCATATCTGATGACCATGAAAAGATGACAAACTGCATTTTATCTGAATTATTTACGTTTCAATAGGATTAATGGTTTGATATGTATTTTTTTCATTTTTTAGATCAGTATATGTTTTTTTTTGCAGCAGTTGTTCAGTTCTTTGAGGGTTAAAGCCCCTGTTTATGCTCATTCCACACTTCTTTATTGCATCTACAACAAATCCTCATTCAGAGCGGGTGAGTGGAGCTGGAGCTCACACGCCACGCTGATCAGAGAGAGGAGTGTTTTGTTATTGTGTGGGTTGGTGACGTGTATCATGGTCCACCAGTCATCAATCTATAGACCCACTCCCCCCCCTTCCCCCTCTCTCTCTCTCTCTGTCTCTCTCTCTCTCTCTCTCTGATCTGAGCTCTCTCAACCTACTCATCAAGTCACACAGAAATAAAACCCAGGACAGGAAATTAACACATCTGACTTTTAAAATAAAAGACACGGTGATGTTAGAAGTTACAGCATCAGTGTGAAAACTCAAATTTGTCATAATCAGTCCTATATTACATCGATATCAATAAACGCAGTGCAATATCTTAATTCATTTTTCATATTAAATGTAATAGAAGCAGAGATAGGCTGATTAATCTGCACCGATAGATCATTTCACAAACTATTAGTAACAGTTAAAGTTGCTGATGGCTCATTTTATGCTTCATTCTACAAATACGGACTTTAACAGAAGATATTAGAGAAGATATATTCTTTTTTCCTCTTTATATTGGTTGTTTCATAAGAGTATGTTTTCTGTTTTCTATCTTCCCTGCACTTTATTTTTTATGTTTGCTTATCTTATCTTATCTTATCTTATCTTATCTTATCTTATCTTATCTTATCTTATCTTATCTTATCTATGTTGCAATATCTTCATTCATTTTTCATATTAAATGTAATAGAAGTCAAAATAGTGCATCATTCTGCAAATACCGACTTTATTAGTTTGTTTTTAAGAGATAGTTTGATATTTAGTCCCCACGTTATTAATTAATTTGTGAATATGATGTTCAGCATGTGCAAATATATTGTAAATTAATATGTAATATTTAAATTTCAGTCTAAACGTATATCGATATTTGCATAAATAGCAGATTTTTGTTTTTTCCTCTTTATATTTGTTGTTTCACAAGTGTATATTTTGTGTTTTCTGTCTTCCCTGCACTTTATTTTAATGTTTGCTGCAGTCAGCTGTGTAATTTCTCCTTGGTGGGATGAATAAAGTCTTATCTTATCTTATCTTATCTTATCTTATCTTATCTTCAGATTTCTTCATATAGATATTTACTATTTTGACTTAGATGTAGAAGTCAAAGGTAATTGGTGCTCTAATACAGTGAGAGATTAAAAAAGAGCTAATTTTAGTCATAAATAATGCATTTTCAGTGGGTAGATGATCTGATTAATCAGCTCTCTGCTTTTCCCTGATGCAAAGTTAAAAGTCCATTATTGAACGACACTGCAGTAGAATGTTGCAGATCAGATATTTTCATTCTCCTGTCGGCCACAAGGTGTTAGAGAGGCCAAAAAGGAGCCGTGGATCCACAGCTGAATGAAAAGGCCATGGCGAAGGTAAAACCAGGTCACTGTGTAAGAGAGGATTAAACAGCAGAATCAAGAAACTGCTTATTTGCTGTGGAAGAGGAGAGAACAGACGTGGAAAAGATCAAGATGCACCTGCGTCAGACCATACTGTTAATTTCATGTACACAATGCATGATTCACTTGTGTTTTCCAGGAGGGATGCCACGCCACAGCTCCGCTGATAGTTTAATGGTATCCATGTTTTAAAGACAATCAATAACCAATAATTAGTTTACTGATTGTATGCCAGCAGTGAAATACAGAAAAGAAAAAACTATATTTATCTATTTATTTATTTATTTGTTTTACAGATGATGAAATAGATAGATAGATAGATAGATAGATAGATAGATAGATAGATAGATAGATAGATAGATAGATAGATAGATAGATAGATAGATAGTATGCACAGGATACAATAATTTATCACACAGCAATATTAAAAAGTTCAATAGCTGGAAAAAAGTTTAATAGCTGCAAATAATAATAATAATAATAATAATAATAATAATAATAACAGTAATAAGAATAAGAATAATACAAAACAATAAAACTCAATAGGCTATATACATATTTACACAAGAAGTAAATATTAAAAAACAAAAAACAGTCCTAGTAATAAACTGATTAAACTCCCCTTTTACTGTGAAAGGTCACACCGGAAGTCGTGTCTTCTATCCCGGGTGTCTTGACTGTGGCGGCGCAGTGTCTGTGTGTGTGTGTGTGTGTGTGTGTGTGTGTGTGTGTGTGTGTAGTCGGCTTCCTGCTGCCGCTCGGTGTCCGCACACCGTCCGTCTCGTCAGTGTTGATCGGCTCGCCATGGCGGAAGGACGCAGAGAACAGCCGCCCCATCCCCTCCTCTCCCTGCCACCGGCCAGCAAGCGACCCTGCCTGCGCCCCGCTCCCCGAGGTCCCGGACCGGGGCCCGGCCACGGCAGCGGGCTGCCCGGCTCCCGGTACCGCTCCCCGGAGTCTCTACTGGACTGCGCCGCGAAGGCAGTAGCGGAAAAGTGGGCCTTCGAGAGGGTAGAGGAGCGCTTCGAGCGGATCCCGGAGCCCGTCCAGCGCCGCATCGTCTACTGGTCTTTTCCCCGCAACGAAAAGGAGATATGCATGTACTCTTCGTTCAGTGCCGAGTCGCCGGCGAGGAGGGTTCGTCGGCGGCCACCGGCGGGGCTGGGGGCGCCGGGTCCGGAGCTACAACCGCCGGCGCTGGCGGAGGATCTACCACCGGTACGACGGCCACCGTGGGGGCAGCCGGAACGGTGGGAACCGGAGACGGGCTGCCCTTTCGCCGTGGAATCAGGCTGCTTGAGACCGGCTGTGTGGAAAACGTTTTACAAGTCGGTAAGTGGAGTAAAGTCAGTTAAGCCGAGGTTGGAGCTCCGTGGACCGGGGGGAGACAGACCGACCGACCGACCGACCCCCGCTGTTGGATCCGTACTGCGGGGGGGGGGGGGGTGATTTTGATTGATGGAAGTTTTCCTCGCTATCGTGGAAAGTACGCAAAGGGTCTATTTTCGTCTCAAATAAACCCGTACACGCTTCGGGGGGAGTTTATAGTCAAGTGTGTTCCGGGGCAGCGGTGGTTTGTTGAGTGTGGACCGGGTGTCGACCTCTGTAAACGGGAAGCGGAGGTTCGGCTGCTGCTAGCTTAGCCGACCAACTGCCGTTTAAAAATTAAAGGGCTTCCTATTGTGGTTCTTCGGTAGCGGCTAACATGTGTCTTTACCTTTTACTATAAACCCTTAAAATCTCCGTCCAATGCGGTTTTCGAACAGAGGAAGCCGTTTTTTATCACTTTTTTCCCCCCACTCCGTCTCCGGGGCTGCTCTGCTCCGGAGCCGTAACCCCGGAGAGCAGCAGCAGCAGCAGCAGCAGCGGGGGGAGGCGGTCTCGGCGGCGGCGGCGGAGGAGGAGGAAGAAGAAGAAGGCTGACAGACGCGGATACAATAGCGTTAGGGCTTTATTTCTATGTGTTTGTGTTTTTCTCAACTCTACATCAGTTGTGGGTGGCTTAGGCAAGGAACAAAGGCGGTTATTGGGTCTCTTATTATGATTAATCCAACGTTAATCCGCAGAAATCCCTCCATAGTTTGGTGTTTATTTGCTGCTGCTGCTTCTGCTGCTGCTCGGACCGGACAAAGAGCGCAGTCGCCACCAACGTGGAAAAAGAAAATACACGTTTTTTGCATTGTTTATGTTGCTTTCCCCCCCCCCCTCCACCGTTAAAGTGAAGTTCATAGTAGGTGGATGATGGGACGTAAATGTGCTTTTTTTCGTGCATTTGCCCGCAGCCTCATGCAACACAAAAGGCTTCCAGTTGAAATGATCGATAAGCGTCTCGCATTTCCAGCGCTGCAGAGGCTGTTTCCAAACAAAGGGCCATTCCGCAAAGCTCCATCTCCACTCGCATTCTCATTAAGCTGCACACCCCCGGCTCTTGCACGGCCACAGAATGAGCACATGCACTGGGGGAAATTGATGAGATGAAACCGATGAATGGTCAAAATGAGAAGTTAAAAAAAAGCAAGGTTTTTTTTTTTATAGCTACCAGGAGGATTTTTCTTAGGCCATATGGTGTGAGAGCCACTGGAGCTTGTCTGGGGTTTCATGTTGCTCCAAGGTATCTGGGGGATTGGTGAAAACTGTGGCTGGTGCCTTTTTTTCTGTAGGACTGCTGGATCTAATTGCATCTTATAAATGCACATTGATTCCAACCCTATAACTAAATGCAATCTGAGCCTGATGAGTATGAAAGTGAGGTTTACTTCAAGAAGTTTTGTTGCTTTTTCCTTTTATGCAGATGTCTTCCAGCTTCACCTTTGCTCTTAACCCATAAAGACCCAGTGCTACTTTTGTAATTAATTTTTCTCATTGTTTAACCTTTCCTAACTGATTTATCCCCGTTTATTATAATTTTATCCTCTGTCTTGCATTTATAAGTGAAAATCATGTATTTTTCCTATATAATTCACTGATTGTGTAGATATTCGCAAAAGTTCAGATTAAAGTTAACCCATAAGGACCCAGTGCTACTTTTGGAATTAATTTGTCTCTCTAGTTAACATTTCTTAAGTGTTTATTCACCGTTTATTATAATATTATCCCCTGTATTTGACATTTGTCAGTGAAAATCATGTATTTTTTCGATATAATTCACTGATTGTGTAGATATTCACAAAAGCTCAGATTAAAGTTAACCCATAAAGACCCAGTGTGCCTTGTGTGGCAGTTCCCAAATTAATTTTTCTCTCTATTTAACCTTTCCTAACTGATTTATCACCATTTATTGTAGTATTATCCTCTGAATTTAGCCTGTTTTCCAGTGAAAATGATGTATTTTTCTCAGTTTAAGTGACTGATCATGTAGATGGTGATAAAAGATCAGATTAAAGTTAAAGTTTATTGTATCAAAACAGAAAAAAACTGAAGAAAAAGTGACTTTTTCAGTAAAATCTCTCTTTAGCTTAAGTAAAACCCAGTGTCTCCATCCACTGTCATTGATCCAACTCCATGGGTTTTACTGGTGAATCAATGTTGTAGAACATGACTGTGTTTCCATGGTAACTACGGAGCCTTTGAACATCCAAATGGGTCATAACTGATGACCATGAAAAGATAAAAAACTGTATTTTACACCAATTATTAACATGTATTGATAGGATTAGTGGATCAACAGTTTAGATCGGTAGATGCTTTTGGTGGACGGTGGATGTTTGGGTCTTTATGGGTTAAGGGTTATTGTATAAGAAGTAGAGAAAATTGAGGAAAAAGTGACTTTTTCAACAAAATCTATCAATAACTGAACATAAACCAAGTGTCTCCATCTACTGTCATTGATCCAACTCCATGGGTTTTATGCTGCGTTCCAGGCAGGTTTTTGAGCCTGTAAGTCACGACTTCAAACCACGACTCACAAATTTGTAATGTTCCAGGCAAGTCACGCCAAACTGCCTGAGCGCAAGGAATTGTGGGAGCTAGATGTAAACAAACCAGCATGGCGGACGGTACGGGGTTTATGTTCATGTACAGTCATTTCTTTCTCCAGAAGTTCTTGCTCTTTGCTTATTTCAGGGAAACAGAGTAAAAATGATGCATAAGGCAAGAGACATTTGCACATTAATAACGTTAGAGCAATACCTTGCTTTAATAAACAATTTGGTTTAAACACAGCGTTCATGGGGGCCGCCATTGTTGTCTCATGGGCTACGTGACGTCAGAGCTCGGAACTGGGAGTACATCAATCTAGTATGAGTTCACGGGTGGGAAGTCATAGATTTGACTGTCATTCCAGTGCATTTTTACCGGTAGAAGGTTGGAAAAACATGAGTTATGGGTGGCCTGGAACGCAGCATTACTGGTGAATCAGTGTTGTTGAAGATGACGGTGTTTCCACGTTCACTACGGAGCCTCTGAACGTCCAAATGGGTCATATCTGATGAACATGGAAAGATGACGATTTGTATTTTACACTAATTATTCATATGTATTGATAGGAGTAGCGGTTAAGAAGTTATTAAACATTTTAGATCAGTGAATGCTTTTGGCTGTTTGGGTCTTTATGGGTTAAGCCCTCAACATGCACACCATATTGTTTTTTTTTTTTTCTTCGCTTAACCATGAGTTGAATACATGGTACTCAAGTGGGTTTAAAGTGATGACCTACTTCTAACACTTCCTGTCATTACCAGCACATTGTCTTAGTGTTCGCACGTGAGGGAGGCTGTGGTTGTTAGTGGAACTAAGGGGTTTAGATTAGATGAAACTTTGTAGATCACACAACAGGGAAATTCACTGGTCAAGGCAGCAGTAGGATAAAGTGCAAGAAAATGTGCATGCAGAGGGTAATAAGTAATAAAACTAGACATGTTTACATAAAAGCTGGTCTGAACATTTACAATCTGGGAAAGAGTTTGCACTGTGTATGCCAGATCACCAAGCTTTTAATTAAAGAAGCTGTATCTTTTTTTTTTTTGGCAGACTTTAGTTAACATTTAAACAGTCAAAACAAAGCATACACCTGTAAGCAAACATTTCCAGTCTTACCTGCCTCGCTGGCAAATCGTTCCCAATCCCCCCCACCACCACCAAGGTCAGGCATAACAGGCAGGCACACGGTTTTGTCTTTCTGTCAACAAAACGCAAGACGGGCTAAATAGCTGTGTGACACCAAGATAAGATTTGGCTTGTTCCTCACTTTGCGGTCCATGGGAACCAGTTACTGTGAAAGGTTTACTGACTGACTTAAAAGGAGAACAATTGGTTTTCACGGCTGCTTTATATAGGTTGGGCAACCAAGCACGCTCACACACAATGCGCTCATTAAGGATCGCGTTACAGACCTGTAAATGACAGTGTAAAGATTGCTTTCGCCTGACGTGACATAATATAATCGCCACTTAGAACAGCAGCACTGCTTGTTTTTAAGAAAGCGAGATGGCCTGAGTACTCTGTAACAGGAACTTTCTGGGGAGTTGAGGCTGCATGCTGACACATGCATGTTGATGATGCATGGCTTAAAGCATGGCATCTCAGGAAATTCTGGCCTGAAAAATGCTGCGATGCTTTAACATTTGAGCTGTTTTCACGGACTGGAATATTTCTCAGGTGTTTGCATGGTAGGTCATTCGTCAGTCGCATGTAGAGGTTGTGGGTACTGACTCGGAGCTGCACCTTTTTGTTTGGTTTTGCATCTTTAACATTCAACATCCACAGATATGAAACTTAAAAGTAAATCTTCCTACGTTTGATCCCAAAGAAACGAAAGTGTAACAAGAGAAACTCACAATGTAGGATATCACAATAAGAACAGCAGGAGCTACTCTTCTTATACAGCCAGGATTTTGTCTCGGGTTCTCACAGTTACTTTACCAAGAGTACGGTTACGTTGAAGTTACCACAGGATTAAAAACTTTTTATGAAGTTACTGGAAGGGTAGAGTACCCTCCATGAGCCATTCCAGGAAAAGCGGACAAACTTTCATATCTCCCACTTCTCAGACATTGTGAGATAAAGCATGCGATTTAAGTCCAGGCTTACGAGGCCATAGTTGGACGTATGTGCTCTTGGAGTGACTGTCTAATTATTACTAATGGGATCTGCTGCGAGGGGAGGAGGAAATCTGTGATCTGCTTTTCTACTCTGAAGGACATGACAAATTCAGTGTCTGGGTCACAGAGAATTCAAGACCAGTCCCTTGGAAATCTAAATGGGAACCCATGGGGACCCACATGACTGAATACTGAGTTGTTGTTTGAATTTTATTTCTAATGTGACTGTTTACACTTGAGTCACTATTATTTTTGGGATTTTAGAGACAAGACCCAACAAGAAACTTTGAAGGAATACTTTCAGGTCTAGTCGCTCTTGGAATTTGTCTAAGACCTGGATCTAGATCAGTCACAGAAGGTGGATGGATGTAAAACTTTGTGTCTCGCAGTTTTTGCATTGTGTTGATTTTCAGTGACCCACTAGTTTGCTTAAAACCACAGCTGTAAGCTAGGAGCAACTAGAGGCCAGTCATTAGGCGCTCCCAGCAAAGTGATTATGAAGAAATCTTTTTATCTAGAAGTTGAAAAAAGTTCACTGTTCTACTCCCCTATATTATAATGAGTAAACGCCTTGACCCGTTGACCTATATTAACAGTAATACTGTAGTATTAGAGGGTTATGAGCTCATCAACTCATCGGCCCATGTGTTCTTAATAATCTAGTCCTAGCTTTAAGTCATAATTGGAATAATCAAAGCTAAGCGTGCTTGTATTGGTAACCCCCCCACCCCCCCCATACACACACACACGTAGACCCATAAGCCCCCTTGCCACAGCCTTATAAAGTCCTCAGAGAGCGGGAGGAAGGGATATAAGTGGAGGGAGGGAAGGGGGTTTCTTTAGCTGTGAGTCAAGCTTTGGGATTATTGGGTCATGCTTTGTTACCCAGCTGTAGAAAAACCCCTTGTTCACAGAAAGGGGGGAGTTGAAGTGGGGGTGTGTGGGGGGGTTGGATTTGTGTCTACGTGTATATGTGTGTGTGTGTATGTGCATCGCCATCTCCACGATGTTACATAAAGCTGTAATGGGTCCCTGACGCCTTTTGAAGCAGCGGTGACTCTGACAAAGCGAAGCAGCAAAGTTGAACAGGATTAAAGTGGAACAGGACGGTCAGTCAGTCGGATCAAAACGCCGAGGCTTTTCTTTACGTCACATGTTCAGATCGGGCTTTTAATTAGGACTATGTGTCGATCTCGCAATGTATCTAGTACAGAAAGTCAAATATCAATAAGTGAAGCTTCTGTAAGGGCGACCGCTGTTTCTTTACATAAAGCTAGCGATATGATGGATACATAAACTGTGCTGTTTGAAGCATCAGAGTTTCACTGTTACCATATTTATTTAATTTCAGGCTTGGAAATCTGTCCAGAAGATCTTTATGAGGTACAATTACCATCCATGATCTAAAGTTTTCCCTTGGTTTTCAGTAACTTGGTTTTTGTTGATGTTATTTAATCAGATATCGGAAACTAGCTAGGTGATATGTCCAAAAGATGAAGTCTTTTTTTTTCAGTGTTGTGCACAACTAGAAAAGCACTCAGAGGGCGCAGACCAAAATTGAATCTTTTGTTCCTTGTGCCAGTATCAACATTTTCTGAAAATGTCATCCAAATCCATCCATAACTTTTTGACTTGTCTTGCTAACAGACAAACCCCAATGAAAACATAACCTCCGTTGTTCCTTGGCAGAGGTAATTATTGATTTATCGTCTGTTTTCTGGCTACAGTACCTAAGGACAAAACTTGTTTGTAAAATGTTCTTCCATCAGTTCCATCTCCTGAAGAAAAATTGGGACTTTGTGATTTTTCAGGAAGCAAAACTTTAATTAATCAAATTTATTTCCAACCAGAAACTTTGCATTTTCTGCATCATTCAGGAAAGATTTTGTTGCGATATTTAGGCACGAGCTAAAACACACCTCTACTAGTATTTGGCTCATTGGAATGTATTTAAGATGATAAGACTGTCAGATTGCATAGCTCTAACTCCTTTAGACTCTGTTGTTGCTAAACATGTTCCACTTTAACCTGTTGGAGTTCATGACAGGCTTGTTTCATCCAATTCTTGCAACTTCAGTAAAAAAAAAAAAAATACTACATGCAATAGCCATTCAGGCAGAAGCTGTTCTTCCTTTCTACAGCTACGTTCACCCAGTTACATCACAGGCTACATGTTCTTTCTTTTCGGAATACAGTTTGCTGACTATGTGTGCTCGTGTGCGGAGGGAGGTGTTGGTGGTTCGTCCTGCCGGTATTTGTTCCGATGTAATTTCCTGGCAGAATGGCCACAGGGTTCCTTGTTGTGGAGGAGCTTGCAGACCTCTGGTGTGTAAATCCGTTCTTCGGTTTCTCAATGGCGTTGCGATAGAAGTCCGGAGGAGGCGGTGAGCTCATCCTCGCTTGCCTCATCCCCATCTTCCTCACTGACTTCGACTCCCAAGGCCTGAGACTGATCCCGCCGCTCAGTTTTCATCTTTCCGTCCACATCCCTGCCCTGTCTTTTCCCCCCGTACACTTACAATCTTTCCTGCTTCCACATCTGTTATTTTTTTCACCCATGCTCTTAATGTTCATCACACACCCCCCCCCTTCTGTTTCTGTAACTTGCATCAGTAAAGGATGACTTACCCTTTAATCATATTCCGTCTGTAGGTTCCACTATAGTAAAGTCTTTTTTTTTTTTTTTTTACTGCCCTGTCTCTCCTTGAAAGTTAATGCACACGGCTGCTTCTGGTTGAGGAAGTGTTAGTGGTTTTAACAGAAGGAGTGTGTGCGTGTGTATGTGTGTGTGTGGGGTTGGAAAGAGCTAGTCATGACTCTGGCGAGCGAGAAGGAGACCAGACAGTTTGTCGACGACACCCTTGGGTTGCACCTCTGCGTCGTTTCCAAACTGTTGGGGATGTTGGCTCATGCTCTTCCTGGTAATGATGAGTAACTCCAGAGGTCAGACCACTGGTTTAGATGCATAGACAAGCAGGGAAATCACATTTATGTCACGGCCACTGTTGGTCTGTGGTCCTAAAAAATTAAAAAACATCTTTATCTTTTTATTTTCTCAACTTTTATAGCTGCCAACACTGTTAAAAAGTATACTTCTACTGAGCTTTTACATATTGAAGTTTTGTTTTTATGCCCGTGTACAGTAATATGCTGGAGTTTTTTTTTTTGTTGTTTTTTATATTTAGCTAAGTTATTGCTGCTCCAACAAGTAGGCTATTTTGCTTGAACGGTGGAAGAAATAGGTTTGTATATTGCAAAAGTGGGGTCTTCTGGGACATTTCCCATATGTAGGAGGCAGCTCCAAACTAGAGGTCAACTGATGGCCATAGATTTTTAAAGAGTTTCGAAGAGGAGCCCCAGATATATATTAGACAGATATAAACTACCCTATTTTTAGCAACTGGATAACTGCCAGACTGGAAAAAGTCAAAGTAATACATACATAAATGAATTAATCTGGATGCTTGAATCAAACTCAAAGTTATAAAATAGTCCATCTGGAACTGAACATCTTAAAAAACAACATGTAAACCTAAACACTCTAAGCGTCACTTTACTTTTTAGTTTATATTCACCCTCAGAGTCCGTAGCTTGACTTTAACAACATGAAACAACAAAAGCACTCGGATAGCGCTGACCTCTGCCAAGGACAGATCCCCCCCCCCCCCCCCGCTCACCACCAAAATTTAATAATTTCTTCCTTGTGCCAGTATCAACATTTTCTGAAAATTTAATGAAAATCTGTCCATAACTTTTTGAGTTATCTGCTAACAAACAAACACACACGCAAACACACAAAGCAAAGTGATCACAGTACCTCCTGGTGGAGGTATAATGGTCAACCTGCTACTGATAGTTCATAGGACATCTTATTGGCTAAACACACCACATGGCTAGCAGACAAAGTTAGCAACAACCTGTAAACATAGGTCAAGGATTTTTTATTGTCATTTCCATCCTACGTATACAAGAGAGTGAGATTTCGTTTCTCACTCTGGGACTACAGTGCAAAATCAATATCAATAAATAAATAAGTATCATAATAAATAGGAGAGCATGCAGCTAAGAAGAACCAAACTAAAGGTCGACCGATAACCTCCAATAGGTAATCCAGTAGCCAGGTAATCGGTTTAAAATTATATAACTACGTCTTTATTAGACTGGATGACTGCTTTAAAGAGAAAAAAGCCAAGTAACACATACCTCAATGAATACACTGCGTCAGCGAATAAAAATAAAGGGAAATGGTCAGTCTAGAACTAACATCTGACAGTAAAAATTTGTATCATCTATTTTTTGAGTCACTATTTCCTCTCAAAGCTGGTAGTTTAACTAGAAAAGCACAAGACTAACCATCAACTTGCTACAAATAGTTTAGGAAGATGTCCTAAAATATGCCACAAGCTAACACATGCAGCAAAAAAGCCAGATTTTTTTTTTTTCTCCATTCGTGGTGTAGAACTATTCATTGATATTGGATGAACATCAAACCCTTCGTCCTGCAGCACAAATAACTCACAAACGCGTTCTCACCTTTAGCCTTTGCCACATCAGCTTGTTAAGATGAACGCTCTATTGCTTCTGAGTTACAAAGCAATAAACTCCTGTATTTGCCTTCATGTTTTATGTCACATGTACTTTCCTGTTTATACAGTTTATTAACCGAGTCATTTTCTTCGCTCTAAATCTACTTTGTTTAGTAACCATTACTGTAAAGAAATGGTACATATTCTACTTATAAAGTGCTTTAACCTTCACAGCGGAGATAATCGTTGGACGCTTGAGCATTCATTTGCAAAAAAAAAAAAAAAACCACACATCTTTTTCTGTTTGCACTCGTTCTATTTTTTCCTGCACTGAAACTATTCCACACCACAACTCAGCCACTTAGCACGCACAAATCTCTCACTATCCGTCTCGAAAACCCTTTTCCCAGCACAACAATCTTTAATCAGCGTAATTAATTCCATGCCCGCCACACTTGAAAAGAGAAAATCGGTAAAACAAATCGTCCCCTCACTCTTATTAGCTCTCGGAGAGGCTGGTGAAGGATGAGGCCATTAGGAAGATGCTCTGTTGTTGTATTCATCAAAGGGAGAAGCACCTGTACGTACGTGTGTGTGTGTGTGCGCGCGAGTGCATACGGGCTGATTATATAAATGTATTATCAGAGGCCGTTGTTTGAAGGCTTCCTGCCGCAGACAGTGAGGAGGCCATCTGTACGTTGCATTTGAGACGCACAAAAAAAAAAAGGAACAGAGAAAGACGAATGGGAGAGTGCTAATCGAGTTTTCTTTTGTTCCCCTTTCGACCAGTTAACCGTGGGTCAGACAGCCTGAACCAACATTAAACTATCCTTTAAAAGCAGAAAAAAAACTCATAACTCCAACAGCCACTTCCTTAAATGACTCTCGGTTGTGTACTTTTTATCCAGTATGTGCGGTGTTTTCTCTCCTCCTGCTGTGCTCTCTGTTTTAACCTGGCTCAGGTGCCTCTGCCACATTTTCGCTGCAATTCCCAGCCATGCCATTTCCACTCCGGAGTTGTTTGCAAAAGCAAGCAAAAATGGTATTCTTTGCCGTGGGTACTGTTACTCAGCACAGACCCTTTTCTTTTAGTTGTGTAACAGTGTATAGTGTGTATGAAGGTGTGCGAGAGCCGAACATTTTTTTCTTTTTTTTTTTTTTTACTGCCCCTGTCTTGTTTCATGACTCCTCGTCCTGTTTGTTGTGTATTTTTCTCCACCGTTTGTGCTTTTACCTTGGGTGGTGGGTGTACAATTATCAGCTGAGATCAATGCTGGCCTTGTCCTTTTAGCTATTTTAGCTGTCCATGTGTGTTTTCACTTATTGCACTCTTCCACACCTGTCTTTTATTGGCTCTGTGTGCTTATTGGACACATTTGCCCTGTGCACTTCCCGAGGTTGACCGAGACTTGAAAGAGCCTCAATTTGGGACTGTAACGTCCTCGTTTGGCCATAATTGCCTGACAAATGTTGGGGAGAACAGGAGAAGAATCGGCAGACATAAAGGGATGCGGGTATTTGAAATGCAAAATGAGTTAAACTTTCTGTCACGGTCAGGTAGTTCGCCTCGTAGCTGTCAGTCGGCATTCTCCAAAACTCCTCCTTTATGTAATATAATCTCATAACTCATCCCACGAGGGATTAAGTGACGAGTTTGCATAAAAATAAAAGCAGTGCCTGTGGCGTGGAACACGTCAGGAGGGGAAATCTAGGATGACTGAAGTGGGGGTGGGAGGCAATGACAGGTAGCATTGTTTAAAGAGAAAAAGAAAAAAGTAATCTCTGGGGTGTAGACCTGTTTGTAAAAGATACCTTTAGTGTGCTTTAAAAAAACAATCTATTTTAATGTAATTTTGAATATTGATTTTATCACATTGAACATTTCCTAGAAAATCCATTAAAGATATGATGAAATAGCCTGTCAGCATCGTCTATTTTTTTTTTTTTTCCATAGACTGCAAATAAAATAGCTGAAAAACGCAGGTATTTCATCACAAATCATCCAAAATCCAGTATTGCCACGAGCAGTCCTGCAGCAACATAAAACAGGGATCTTAAAAACAGATCGCTACAACATAAACTAAACACAATCTTACAAGTGATGCATTTTCACTGCCTGGCGGTATTTATTGTCATATTGTTGAAGCGAGCTCCTGCAAAAAAAAAAAAAACAACAACTGCAGCCTCAACATTTCAGCCAATAAAGCAATTTAGACCCAGATTAAAACCTGCCTTCATTTTATGGACTCCAAACCCATTTTCCTTCCTCCTCTGAAGAAGAAAGAAAAAACAAAAAACCCGCAACATTAAACTGTGGCGCTATTGATTACTTGATGGTTGGATAGAACTCATTCAAGCAGAACTCATGTCGAAGGTGTGTCTGGATTTGTGTGCCGTGCTGTTGTGCCCACTAGTCTAGTCTTTTCATCAGCGGCAGGCATTTTTACAAAGGAGCCCTCAGAGCCTAAGTGGGTAGTTTTGTGGGGATTTTATAAGTAAATGGTAATGATCCTGAAGCTTGGACCTCGGTGCATTCTGTGGAGCTGGTGGGTGGAGACATCCTAGCGTGCAGGCAGCCGTCTTATGCTAAGCTAATTGCCTGCAGCTTCCAGCTTCATTTAGCGTGGCATTGATCTTCTCATCTGACTCTTGGCATGAAAGAGAATAAGCATATTTCCCAAAATGTCTAACTATTCTTCCAAGATAGGGGGGTGGTTAATCATTTCTGATGCATCTTTTCTATTTTGCACCCTCCTGTCTTTGTCTCTTTGCGTGATAAGACGGCATTCATATGGCAGAAGTTTTTTAAAAGAAGGGTCAATTAGATTAGATTTGACCTGTTGTTGGATTGTACTGCATCGTCACGGCAACCACTTGTTGGTTAAACAAGGGTGTCAAACTCATTTTAGTTCAGGGGCCACATTCAGCTAAATTTGATCTGAAGTGGGCCAAACCAGTAAAATAATAACATAATAATATATAAATAATGTCAACTCCAAACTTTTCTCTGTTTTAGAGTGAAAAAAGTACATTTACAGTATGAAAAGGTTTACATCTACAAACTATTCTTTCAAAAGATGTGAATAACATGAACAAACTGAAAAAATAAGTGTAATTTTAACAATATTCTGCCTCAGTTTATCATTTACACATGTACATTATAACGTACAGATCACAGTGGATCTACAAACACACAAAACATTTAGTAACAGACAGAATATTGTTAAAATTGTACTGACTTCTCTTAAGACATTTCAGGTTGTTCATATTTGTTCAGGTTATTCACATTTTTTTGCGAAATTATACTTTGTTTTAGTGTAAATACATGAAAATATTTGCATTTACAAAGAGAACATTTGGAGTTGTCATTATTTATATGTTATTATGATAGTATTTCACTGGTCCTACCCACTTGAGATTGAATTGGTCTGAATGTGGAACCTGAACTAAAAGGATTGTTAATATCTTAGTGTAATTTTTGCATTTCACAAATTCATCCCAAGGGCCAAACTGGACCCTTTGGCGGGCTGGATTTGGCCCCCGGGTCGCATGTTTGACACCTGTGGTTTAACGTGTGTAGCACTGCAAATGTAAGCAGAACCAGTTTGGTCATGTATGGAACCAAAATGGCAGAAACCAGTTTTTAAGATGCGAACGTGAAGGGATTATGTTTTAGGTTTTATTTCCACATCTGTAGCACTCGGCTGCCTTTCACCTCGCATCGAAATTCCTCTTTCGTCCCCACAATGCCCCGCTTTGTGTCACGCAGACCGCCTCTTGATCTCTATGCAGATGCTTTGCAGTTTTCCTTTGAATGCAGTGAATTTGGCACTTGATTGTGTTTCCCATCTCCACTGGAAATGGGCAGTTGCAGATCATAGATAGCCCCCGCTCTGCTTTGTACTGTTCTTTTGAATACACACTCTGTTGCGTATTGCAGCGAGTGCCTGTATCCTACTTTCCACTCTGCTATTACTGCCAATAAGCTAGACGAGGACCCATAGGAGGCCATTGTGTGCGAAACGTCCATTATAGCTGGATTAGAAACTATTTCCATACATTTGCTCGACTTTGATCTGAGGAAATATGAGTCAACAAGCGTGCTTCTTATCCTTTTTGTCCTTTGCATGTGTGCAGCACATGATTGCCATAGCATATATGAACTGTTTCTCTTAACAGCGCTGTCATTTTCTGTCTTCAACACTCAACAGTTCATACGTATCATCAGTAATGACCTCTTCAACTGATTTGATCGTGCTAAATGCTAAGGTTCGGCTCTCTCTGGTCATCTTTTGCTTTTCATCTCTCGCTCTCTCCCACTATCACCATCACTGCCTTTCCCCAAATGTGCAGATAAGGTTTTAAAGGAAGCACTTAGCACTAAAACTACGAATAATTATATCACTTAGAGACCAAGTCCCCAATTATGGTTATTCAGTGTGCATTAGCAAATGGGCCAGGGCCTCCTGTATGGCTGGATTTGAGTCGCTCGCTGTATGAATCTGAAATGTGACCACTTTGTAACTCTTAAAGGTTGAATGTGTGCATACAATCGCAGAAAAAAATATTAGACTACTCTTGTTTTCTTCAATTTCTTGTTCATTTTAATGCCTGCTTCAGCTAAAGGTGCATTTGTTTGGACAAATATAATGATAACAACAAAATAGCTCATAAGAGTTTAATTTCAGAGCTGATATCTATCCATTTTCCATGTTTTCTTGATAATAACCAAAATCACTTCAATTCTTACATCAGTATCTATGGCATTGTACTGACAAAAACAGTGCTTTTAGGTATTCCATGTTTTCTTTTCTGTCTGTTTTAGTCACACGATTCACATAAATACATAGAAGCAGTACATTTGATGTCAGAGTAACATAGTATTATATATAATTGATCTTTGGTCGGTCATGTGCTTTATGTTGTATCTTCATTCTGCTAAGTGTCTTAACTTTTATTTGCCTCTTCAGTCCTTTGTCATTTACAGTAATATGCTTCTGAGACCCAGCAAAGCAATTTTATCCTATGTAAGGAATGAGAGTTTTACAGCTTTACTTTTTACAAATAAAGGAAAAAAAAAGGCGTCCTCTGCAAAGGCTCCATATTGGTCTAATATTTTTTTCCGTGACTGTATATAAGGGGAGTCAAAGCAGTGATATCACTCTTATTGTAGGCTAATACACAACTTAGGTCTAATCAGTGCATTATTTCACGACATTTACATTCTGAATACATTTCTACAGATGCCCTGCACAATTGGCAAACGGAGAATAATTTTTTTTTCCAAGTCTTGTGGATTTCTGCAAATAATAGCTGGCTCTGTAGCTTCCTTTTGGCATTTTTACAGCCAACTTCTGTCTGCTTGTGTTTGCTGCCTTTCTTTCACACTTCATTTTTGCAAATTGGTAGTGTGTTAGCAGAGCTCAGTGAGTTTGTTCAAAGTTGTGGTTGCCAGGAGAAAGAATACAACTATCCTTTTCCACAGTATGTTGACATCCATAGTTTAGTGGAGCTGCGGTTGTCACTTGACTGTTCAATTAGATCGTTGTCTTTGTCCCAGTGTACATGCACAGGAGCGTGATCAATTAATTGTTGAAATCATGTCATCCCCGGTACAACAGGTCGCAGTATGCAGTTTTTTTCAGCCTGTTAGCCTACGCCATCACCGACCACAACAACAGTCACTCACGACCTTGCGAGTTAGCAACCCGGACGTAAATTAGCACAACAGTGGACAGAGCTGCATATCTGTACATGGTGTACTTTTTGTCTGTTCTACTTTTTGGCAGATGAGATGCATGATGTTCGACGTTCAGGTCGCCCCGTTCATTTCCAGGGTGGGTGGTCTGTTTACACGCAGAAGCAGATCGACTTTCAGTTGCATTATCTAGGCGTGTTAGTCTGAGTATTTAAACTTCAATTTCAGTCGCGCTAACACATTTACATGCATTGACCAATGCAATAAATGATTTAAGTGTTACATAAACACACTGACTGTTCTTTGGCGTTATTGCAAAAGATGTACATGCAGCTGGTAAATATGTTCTCATGTATTTGATTATGATGAGCAGAGGAAAATAACTCAGGGGATGTTGGGTTACGGTGATCTATTTATGGTGGATGGAACATGCCTATTCAGTGTTTCTCCTATTTTCTCGCTCCAGTGTACGTTTCCTGTTGTACTTTTTTCTTCGTGTGCCTGCTCATAACGGCGCTCTGTGTGGGTTTCTTCATTGGAAAGCCTGCTATGGCCCATTAGGCCGCACTCTCACCAGCGAACGAATGGTGAGACGACTGCGGGTAAGGACGATCAGGAGGTGGCACGGGTGAGAAAGGACATGAGGAGAGAGAGAAGGGTGTGAGGATGGATGGAGATGGACGTGGGGGCCGGAGGAGGTGTGAAACCCAGAAGGAGGGAGGAAGAGATGGTCTGAGAGGCAAATGTAGAGGTATATAAGCAACCTGTCACCTCTGGTTCTCCCTTCCCCCCTTCACACACACTCTGTGCAGTCACAAAAAAAGAAGCTGAAGGGGAGGGAGGGCCCTCATTAGGCTCTCAGCAGTCCATCGCACAGAAGGAACGAGAGGCAGAGAGACTGCTGAGCTCTGTGGGGGTGGGTGTGGGGATGCCCCGAGAAAAAGTGGGTGCAGACGGAAGAATGAAACGGAATTGATAGGAGCAGTCAAGTGCAGCCACACACACCACACACACACACACACCACACACACACACTGCAGCATGATTAATGTGGTCAACAGCCATGAGAATCAACCCGGTCAAGACCCCTCACCCTCTTACACACGTACACACACACTGACACACACAAAAAGCTGCTGTGTGTGTGTTAGTCCACGTCCTGTTTATGGCTGGTCCTAAGTGCCCTTCGCACCCGCCTCGCACCCAAACAAAGATGGCGGAAGCAGACACGCTGGACGTTTTTTTTTTTCCCTTGTTTAGTCCAGTGATATGTTAGACTAACATAAGCCTCTGTTAAACAAGATAAATATGTGGCAAACATGGGTCTTCCTCAAGCATATTTTAGTGTTTATGTGTATGTATATTCATGAGGGATTAGCTTGTTTTTTCAGCAAATTTTCATATTTCTGTCTAAACACAATAATTGACCAATAGGAATTAACTGATTTCTAATAAACACAGGCTGATTTATAACATTATGTATTCAGTAGGACTTCTCAGTATATTGAATTAACCCATAAAGACCCAAACAGCTGCCAGTGACCAAAATCATGTAGCGATCTAAAATGTTTAATAACTGTTGATCCACTAATCGTATCAATACTTATAAATAATTCAGGTAAAATGCAGTTTGTCGTCTTTTCATGGTCAACAGATATGACCCATTTGGACGTTCAGAGGCTCCGTAGTTACCGTGGAAACACCGTCATCTACTATAACATTGTTTCACCAGTAAAACCCATGGAGTTTAACAAATGACAGCGGATGGAAAGACTTGTTTTTGTGTTCAGTTACTGTTACAGCTACTTTTGCGTCAGTTCCCAAATTAGTTTTTCTCTATATTTAACCTTTTTAAAGTGATTTATCACCATTTGTCATGATATTATCCTCTGTATTTTGCATTTTTTAACTGTAAATCATGAATATTCCTATATTTAATTCGCTGATCATGTAGATGTTCATAAAGTTCAGAGGGATTTCAAAGTTTATTAAATCAGAAACACAAAAAAACTGAAGAAAAACGTGACTTTTTCTGCAAAATATATCATTAACTGATATCCATCCATTGTCATTTGTCAAACTCCACGGGTTTTACTGGTGAATCAATGTTGTAGAAGATGATTGTGTTTCCATGGTAACTACGGAGCCTCTGAACGTCCAAATGGGTCATATCTGATGACCATGAAAAGATGACAAACTGCATTTTACACCAATTATTTACATGTACTGATAGGATTAGTGGATCAACGGGTATTAAACATTTACGTGAGTGGATGGTTTTGGTCGACGGTGGATTTGGGTCTTTATGGGTTAATTTGATAGAATGACCAAACTACAGAGTCTCTGAAGTGTTACCTAACGGTCGCTCTCATTTCCAGACAGCCTTGAATCATGCCTCTGCTGGCTTTTATCCACGCTAAGATTTTATTACTGGAAAAACTAAACTGTCAGTTTGGGAGGAGCCCATCCCTTGAAGCACATAACAGGTCACTAAATGTCCACTTTAAAGCTCTGAGTTATTTCTCGTCCCTTCATGCGGCTGCAGAGTGTCCGAGTGCGGGCACATATCGGCGAATAGTGGGTTTCTGATTGTTGTCGCGCTGTAACGGGATTAGATGCCTTCTCACCACAGGACTGTTAGATGTTTAGCCATCTGGGGTCTCTTGAGTTTGGCCTCGTAAACCCAGACAGATCTTTATTTATTTACTCGTGTGCATAAATATTCGACATAACTTTAGCGGCATTTTCAAAGCAGGGATGAATAGTTTCGTCTTAAATCACTCACACTACAAGTCTTGGCTTTAAGTTGTGGTGTGAAGAAATGTTTTTGTTCTGTTCCTGTTCCTGTTTTTTTTTTTTTTTTTGCTTTTGTTTGTTCCTGCTTTTATGTCTCCGTCTTGACCTTGTCAGCAAGAAGAAACAGATCCAATCTTCAGCTCCTTCAATCTACCCCCCCATACTGTTTTTGCTTTTCCACTCTCTAACCCCATGCCCGATCTGTATATCCCCCTTCTTTTTTGATTTTAAAGTCTAATTTTCACCTAGTTAAATTTTGCCTCAAAAAAGGGAGCATGTGGTACGCTAAGCACTTTTTCTGCCATGGCAGCAGAAAGGAAATCTTTGTGTGTATATGTGTGTGTGTGTATGTGAGTGTGTGTGTGTGTGTGTGTAAATCAGTGTTCAAAGTGTTGAGAGTTATCAGCGGGATGAAACACCACCACTGTAACAATGGGATTAAAGCGGCGCGTATGAAAGAAGCAATTAAACGGTATCTTATCTCATCTGCTTTAAACACCAAGAAGCACTTTTATATTTTCAAGTTTTTCAGCTCCCTTCCTCGTCTTCTCCGGAGACGTTGGCAGGTTGTCTCGGCCGATTGGCTGACGGCCCGCCCACGTAACCATCCGATTGGCTGCTCAGTCTGTAACTTTGCGCACCTTTGTTTCTTCCCCCTTTTCTGCTTTTATTTATAGATAAATAATTACAGTTTTTTTTTTGTCATACACAGGCAACAGTTACCACCTTCCTTCGCAAGAGAGCGTTCACAGCTATTTTCTTTATGAATTTTTTTTTTCAGTCAAAGCGTCGGATGCGAGAACAAACGTGAGGGATGTAGCAGTCGGGGGAGGGTGGCTGTGATTGAAGAGGGTTTGTCAGGATAATTCTCTCTGATTGGAGTCTCCTCTCGCTGGCTTGGTGAGCAGCAGACCTGCTACTTAGCCTTGACTTGTGCTCTTTGTCCTCCCTGTTTTCACTCCCCCCCCCTCCCCCCCATGCCTTAGTCTGACAATGAGGCAGGGGAAGTGCAATTTTCCTCCGATTCTGATGACGGCAAAGTGAGAAAGACCTGACGCAGCCTGTGTTTATGCGCTGTCTTTTTCTTAGATTTTTTTTTTTTTTTTTTGACTTGTTGCTTCTTAGGATCAGATAGGTCGGATTTAAGAATACGCTGAATGAAATAAGTCAGCGTAGCAGGAATTTTTCCATCAAACCAACCTGAGCGTGATGACTGAGCTTACTCGAGGCCGCCTGCATCCAGCATCTGATTGCAGTCTGTTTTTCAGCACAAGCCTTTTTGCAGTTGGAGTGTCTCCCAGAGCCATGCAGATTGTGTTTCACTGACCTGACCCGGCTGCTCTGCAGCTGATGGGCTTTTGGTGAAAGAAGTGATTCCATGCAATTTGAGTCCAGCTGTTTTACCTTTCAAATCTCTAGAGAGGGGAGGATTTGTTAATGAGTATACCAGTCTCTGTATTTGGGCGTTTCATCAGTCTTATCCATCTACGTACAGTCACATTATGAATAGGGGTGTAAGAAAATATCGGTTCTGCAATATATCGCGATATTTCATTTTGCAGTACTGTACCGATATCAAGGAGTACTGTATCGATATTTTTAGGTGTTTATTCAGATGCAGATTTTGTGGAGGTTCTTTTTGTTTTTTTGTTTTTCTTTTTTGTTTACATTTTATTCATTATTATTTAATACTCTTTTATTAAATAATGTTAGTTCTTTTGTTGGGATTACACAAAATAATATTATGATATTAGTTATAAACTAATAGAGTATGAACATTTGAACAGGATCATAAACTGTAATGTCTGTAAAACATTATTTAAGTTTTAACACAGGAACATTTTGCGATATAGCATTAGATCTTGTTTTGATCAAATAAAAATATGTTTAATATTTTAGCATATTTCTGGTGTAATTCAGTTTTTCAAGGAAATAATCATTTTAAGAAAAGAAACAAACAAAAAAGTTGCCTTTTAACAGTATCATGATATATCGTGATATATCGTATCGTGATCCTAGTATTGTGATTTGTATCATATCGCCAGATTCTTCCCAATACACACCCTAATTATGAAGACAGTTAGATTTTTTTTCCCCATTTTTTTGCCAATTGTATGTTTTATTGTCATATCTAATCATAAGCTGTATATTCATCTCTTCTGGCATGACAGTACTGTTGTATGTTTCCACAGTTTTGGACATTTTCTAAAATGTTTGGCAGACTCATACATTCATTCATGAGCCAAATATCAGAGTGGATGCAAGAAAGAGCCTCATTCTTGCAAAAAAAAACACACTGGTGTAAATTTTTATGACTGTGTTTAATTAAAATGTGTGATGGTGCAAAATTGGTGCGCCTCAATGCTTAGAATACATATTTGACTTTTTATGTCTGACGCTTGATGCTTAGCAGTTGGTTTTGAGTATGTCGAATAGGGATGTACAGACTGCAAAAGAGGAAGTGATCCCAACAGATATGTGCATGGGTTTCCTCCATCATTAATTACCATACCATACCAAGTTTATTTATAAAGCACTTTAAAAACTTTACAGCTAGCCAAAGTGCTGTACACAAATCATAACACAAGGGAATAAGTAAAACCGTGATAACATAGGATGCAAAGTGGGCTAAGAACAAAAAATACAACCATCATAAAAGCAAAGACAAATTAAAATCTGGTAAAAACAACATAGGAAACATCTCACTCAATAATTAGCGAGTATTGTACATTTGAGACTGTTAGCTGAGCAACATGGACATGGGCAAGGCCAGTGCTCAGTTGCAAAAGGTAGTAGAAATTTATATTTAGTGCCAAACTTCCATCCAATAAAGATCTTATAATGTGTAAGTAGGTAGAACTTTTGTCATTTTATTGTTGTCATTCTGTCACACTCCCAAGTTTCTACAAATGTCAGTTTGAATCAAAACTTAAGACACACACCTGCAGTGACCGAAATCAGACAATACCACTTCAAATCAATGATCTAGGACTGTTGAAAGCAGCTCTAACTAACAGTTCAGTGTATTAAATCAAACTTGTAGCAGTGAATATTATCTCTAACTGGCAACACTTGACATGACAGGCACTAGAACTTTATACATATTATTTTTTTACAGACTTGAAACCGAGAACCAGCTTTTATTTGTTCACATTGACCTCGACACCAGCTATTGTTAGAGACTCGGCTTATAAGTAACTCCTATTTTTTATTTGAGGAATTAATTAAGTCTTTGACTGTCAGAAACTGGATAATACAAGTGTAAGTAATAACCTCTAAAGTGTAAATATCACTCTGGATTGTAACATAGAACTCTTATCAAGAAATCTAGAAGTTATTATCAAACTTATAGTAAAGAATCAGTGATTGTAGGCAGGTGTGAACTCCTATTTTCCCACAAAGTCAGTATTTCTGGTTCAGAGTCCTAATAATATCTATTGGGTACTATTAGAGCTGATATCTGCCAATACCGATAGTTCCAATTAATTAATTAATCTGTATTTAACCCATAAAGTCCCAGTGGTACTTTTGTGTCACTTCCCAAATGAATTTTTCTCTATGTTTAACCTTTCTTAAGTAATTTCTCACCATTTATTGTAATATTATCCTCTTTATTTTGAGTTTGTGTTTCGGTATAAACCATTTGTTTTCCTATTTTTAACTAACTGATTGTGTAGATGTTCATAAAAGCTCAGAGTAAATTCAAAGGTCATTATATCAAAACAGAGAAAACTGAAGAAAAAGCAAAATGTATCAGTAACTGAATGTCAAAACAAGTGTCTCCATCCATTGTCATTTGTCAAACTCCATGGGTTTTACTGGTGAATCAATGCTGTAGAAGATGACAGTGTTTTCTTATTCACTGCGGAGCCTCTGAATGTCCAAATAGGTCATATCTGATGACCATGAAAACATGACATATTGCATTTTACACCAATTATTTACATGTATTGATAGGATTAGTGGATCAACAGGTATCAAATCATTTACATAGTAGATGGTTTTGGTCTTCAGTGGCTGTTTGGGTCTTGATGGATTAATAGTGTCCACACAAAACTACACACAGTCACACAGGCTGAACACACTAACTGACCCTGGTCTGCACCCTTAGGGGGTTCCCATGCTATTTAACCACAGCTTTTGTTGCAGTGGTCTATAGCTGAGCCTGGCACACCTTTTAACTTACAAAGAGCATTTCAGTGTGAAGCCGGTGGTTACTGGGGCCCGGGGGCGCTCTGCATGGATGTGTGTGTGTGCGTTATGGTGGGAAAACCAAAAGACCATGATGAGACCCTCTTAGCTGTCCAATTCCTGCTCTTTTCTTCTCCGTTTTCCCTGTCCTCCACTTTTCTGAAACTTTATTGGATAAAGGTTTGCGTTGGTGTTGTCTGCCGCAGGGACGAGTAAAGTGCACGAAAAGCCGAGGTTTTAAGAGAAGCAGAGTGAATTGACATACGATTCTAAAGCTGCCTACTGTTGTTAAAGTGAGGTTGCTATACATGCTGATTAGGAGAACACTGGGCAGCCTGACTCTGTATTAAATCTCCAAAGGTGAAACCAAGCACTAGTTTTTCGTGTGTTGCCAGGTGACTGATTCAGCCGGCTCAATAGACGCTAGCTGTCAGCCGAGGAGAAGGCTGAAGAATGCTTTTGATATCAAATACCACAAAGCCAGGAAAGAGTCATTTTTCCAAAAGCCAAGCAAGGCCACGCAGGGCTTGCCAGGACCAGCTCTCAGCGCTGCTGGCACTCACTGAAAACCTGTTACTTTTTTTTTTTTTTTATTATGGGTAGCTTCGTTTCCAATGGCAACAAGATAAAGAGATGAATCCCATAAATGGCGTAAAGTCTTTTTTGTGAACTGAAGGTGCGGCCCGTCGAGCTACCCATATAGACTAAGACTCATGTTGTGTGGAGAGATAAGGCTTGAAAAAACAATCTGCAAATCTGCTCTTTAACATGTATTTATGCCCAGATTTAGTTCCGTCTGCTTCTTTTTGATGTTAGAGCTGGGTTGAGACAGCAAAGAGTATGATTATGACTTTTTTTCCAAATCGATCAAAATCAGTATCCATCATATATGTGATTTCATAATTCTGTATAAACTTTAAGCCTGAAAAAATAACGTTTATAGTAAATTGGGGATGTGTTTCATCCTCTGCATAATGACATGTGGTAACTGTGTATTTAAACAAAGCAAAATAGGAATAAAAATGTAAACTTTACTGTTTCAAGTGATGTTTGTGGCCTTTCGAGGGTAGAATTTAGAATTTACAAGGTGCACATGAATGCATCATCAACTCTGCTGGTCTCTAAATGAGATCTAGAACATTATTTTTTCTCGAGCTACACAACTTCTTTCGAAATATTTGCATGTTTCATAAATGTTATCAACATAAATTTTGTTATGATCCCAAGTTCTGTTTGATGTCGTACTTGTCATGGTCCTTGTGGTGTCATTTTGGTTAAATAAGTCAAACATTGTGCAGAAATACACTCTAATTATTTATTTGTAATCACTTTCTAAGAGTCTTTACATAAAGGAAGATGATGGACTAGTTTCTTAACTTTGATCGGCTTTGAAATCATCTGATTAACACATTTTTGCATATTTTTGGAATTCCTCTTTGGGCTGCTTGAAGTGCATTCAACAGTCATCCAAAAACAGATCAAAATGTATAAATTTGATAAGTGGTCAATCGTTGATGGTTTTTTCAGTTTTAATATCTCAAACTTGAACCTCCGTAGTTCATATCCATGTTATCTGTAGTGCCTTTTGTGGTGTAACTTTTCTTTGAATTGATTAAAATACATATTGTGGTGTTGAATAACAGCAGGAAAAGTGTTAATATTATCAGTGTGAAGATGATGTTCCGATATCATGTCATTAACACTTTAATATTTTATCCTGCTATATGATAGTGTGAAATTTTGTCATAATTACAGCGTGAATTCATGACTTATCACATCATCCTTTACTCAGTGTGAACTTTTTATACCATATTTGCAGCTCTTCAGGGTGTAACTGCGGTAAAGTGAGACACATGTGTTAACCCTAAAATAATTTGCATCTGGTTAGAGTTATTACCAGCGCAGAGATATTAACAAGCAGTAAAGTCAATGAAACAAAATGATTGAAGAATTAAATTTTAGCTTTTATGAATCTGTGTTAGCACTCATTAGTAACACTTAAGAATTGAGATTGACATGAGGATGATGATTATTGTCAATAGGATGTATTTTAATATCACAACAATTGCATTTATACATTTTTCTTTAGCCTGTAGTTTATTTTGTTAACTTAAAAACTAACAAATGTTCAGACAGTCTTGGCATCCATATTGAATAGAGGTGTAATGGTGCACTCGTTTGTACCAAACTGTTTCAGTTCGGGGCCTTCAATACAATACGGAGGTGTACCCAACGAATACATGTAGCCTACAGTTGTGAAAAAAATTATTCAGCCACCCCTTGTTTCCTTCAGTTTCTCGTTCATTTTAATGCCTGGTACAACTAAAGGTACATTTGTTTGGAACAAATATATAATAACAACAAAAATAGCTCATAGTAGTTTAATTTCAGAGCTGATATCTATCCATTTTCCATGGTTTTCTTGATAATAACCAAAATCACTTCAGTTCTTACATCAATATCTATGGCATTGTACTGACAAAAAGTGCTTTTAGACGTTCCATGTTTTCATTTCTATCTGTTTTAGACACATGATATTCACAGGAGTTAGCACTTGATTGCATAAGTATTGTTTTTGATGACTTTTGATGATCTAATAATTTTTGCCGCAACTGTATGTGAAGAACGTGAAGTTTCCACACGAACCTTGAAGCGGAATGCACACAGTATGAGCAGGGTGGTCACAGCGGAACCCAAGTGCAATATTTGATATCCTAAACAGACATCTAAGCGGTCCACGCACCATACACATGCTGAAGGTGAACCAGTTTGGCAGCTCAGAGCAGAGTCACAGCTACAAAGCCAGAGTTGGAAGACCATTTGTCTTCTCTAAGGTCTCCGATTTGGGAGCATTTTAGATTCCCTGTCAGTTATGTCAATGGAGACAACTCGACAAAACAAGAGCAATATGCTGGCATTGTTTCATGAAGATTGGTTAAGTTTTTTAAAAAATGAAATTGGTCTCCTTCCTGTACCTAAAATGTATCGAAAACATATTGAACCGAAGACCCTTGTTGCGAAAACGTACTGAACTGAAATTTTTCTGTATTGTTACACCCCTGATATTGAACAGTTTTTTATCGTCCTCTATTATACTACTACTACTACTACCAGTAATAATAATAATATACACTTACATAGCGCTTTTATGGACACTCAAAGACACTTCACAAACAAACAAACAAACAAAAGAACAAAGTGGCTCAAGAAAATGCAACTTTTAACAGGTGAGTTTTGAGTGGTGATTTGAAGTTTTGTTTGAGTTCGAGTCCCTGATGTTTTGCGGGAATGAGTTCCATAATGTGGGGGCGGCTGCAGCGAAGGCTTGGTTAGGGTTAGGGTTTTCTGAAATGTTTCAACCACCAAAACTGCAAATAAGGGGCTTGTTTCTTCAACCTAAAGCCAAAAAAAAAAAGATGGTTTGACATCTATTGAGATAGTTTTCTGTGTTGGCTGATGTGAAAAGTTTTTATCCTGAATATTTTTGACCACATCAAACTATTCCAAATTTATTAATTAAATAGTTTTTATAGTGGAAATGCCGGATATTTTCTACTTTGAGGAGGGCAAATTTGAAGATTAGGAGCTTTTTAGCAGATGTCAGTGTAATGTCTATTAGTCCAAACTCTTCTTGGAAGCCATGTTAAATTGCATGTGCTGACTAATGACTTGATACAGAACCTCTGTGTATCTATGTCCGTCCACCACACTGACTGCAAAAACTGCAAATAAGGGGCTTGTTTCTTCAACCTACAACAAAAAAAATGATGGTTTGACATCTATTGAGATAGTTTTCTGCGTTGGCTGATGTGAAAAGTCTTCATCCTGAATATTTTTGACCACATCAAACTATTCCAAATGTATTTATTAAATAGTTTTTAAAGCAGAAATGCCTGACATTTTCTGATTTGAGGAGGGCAAATTTAAAGACTAGGAGCTTTTAGCAGATGTGAGTTAATGTAAAGCCATTAGTCCAAGGTCTTCTCAGAAGCTATGTTAAATTGCATGTGCTGACTAATGATTTGATACAGAACCTCCGTGTATCTATGTCCGTCCACCACACTAACTGCAAAAACTGCAAATAAGGGCTTGTTTGTTCAACCTAAAACTAAAAAAAAGATGGTTTGACATCTATTGAGAGAGTTTTCTGCATTGGCCGATGTGAAAAGTTTTTATCCTGAATGGTTTTGACCACATGAAACTATTCCAAATGTATTTATTAAATAGTTTTTAAAGCAGAAATGCCTGACCTTTTCCGGTTTGAGGAGGGCACATTTAAAGATTAGGAACTTTTTAGCAGATATGAGTCAATGTAAAGCCATTAGTCCAAGGTCTTCTCAGAAGCCATGTTAAATTGCATGTGCTGACTAATGACTTGATACAGAACCTCTGTGTATCTATGTCCGTCCACCACAGTGACTAATGACATTGCATTAGACGGTATTTATTTCCGTCTTTCCGTGGCCTCCTTCTGTCTCGTCTGAGTTTCTCTGCAGTAGCGTGTCACGGCTGTCTGCTAACTTCAGGGGGAGTTCCCCCTTGTTCGTCTGCCTGTTCTCTCAGGTCCTCGGTCTGAAAGGACCTCTTCCTTTATCATCACTTCTGTTTGCGGGCACAGGCTGCAGTGACATTTCTATTGAGTTCAAAGCACGAAACGAGGGAGTGTTTATGACACTAGAAACAACTGTAAGATCTCAGTGTCTGAATCTGTCACTCTTTGTCTTCTGAACCTCCCTAACACCCCCCCCATCCCTCAAGCCTGAAAACTTAGAGCCTTCCTTTGGGCATCTTTCTGCTGCCTTTGCATTGTGTGGTAATTCATTCCTTGCTAATGATCACTGCATTGGCTTCTTATTATAGAAACACATTCAATGGGTTTTATTTTTTTTTCTATCAAAAATACAACAGCAGATATTTGAGCTGCAGACGAGGCTAAGTTTACACACACTCAAACAACACGCACAGGTATTCTTAGCACCGATCAGATGTTTGCTCCCTGTGGGTTTAAAGTGAGGCCAGGCTGGGTTTTTTTTTTTTTTTGTGTGTGTGTATTTTTTCATTCAAACAAGGGCACGAACGGAAGAAATCCAATTCATCATCAGATCCGTCTTGTAATAATGTACAGCGCCTGTAACCTCTACTGCTTTAAAGGGACAGCATGCTCAAATTTAGGCTTTTAAGTCCCAATAAAAAAGGGGTTAGAAAGTGATCGGGCGTACAATAGCTTTCCAGTAAAACACTGCAAGGAGCTGCGATTGTGTGGGCGAGCTGCTACGGAATACTGGTGAGAAGATGAAATAAACACCAGAAATACCAGTTGGAAGACTTTGCACACAAAGAGGGTTATTCTCCTTTAAGGCGTGCCGTTGTCGGTCAGAGAACACAGCGAACACACCAAAGAGTATTGTTTTCGGATGGTATTACCTCGATATCGATAATTAGCACCGCGGCGTAAGAAGACGATCTAAAGCAGCTTTGCGAACGGCACAAAACGACACGGAAAAAATAGTTTGCTTTGCCCTTCTTTAAGCTCCCCGCTCTCCCCTCTGGGAGTCTGCTAAGATGAAACTTTAATGGCCCCTGTGGGGAAACGAGGCCTGATCACAGATTTACCCCTCGCGCATCACACTACATTACACTACATTTAGTATTTAGTCGAGGCTTTTATCCAAGGAGACCTATAACGGGGTTTCCAGTTTGTCACTGTCACTTTTTACAGTTTGGCAGAAAACTACAGATCTCGGAGGATGTCGGAGTCGTCGAACGCTCCTGCGCCGTCCTTCCCCGAGTCCTATTCATTAATTCATTCTTATTGGGACGGA
>NW_021941639.1:0-71766 GCF_902148855.1 Sphaeramia orbicularis
GGGGGCAGCAGGGACAGCAGGGGACACACTGGACTGGATTGTGTCACAGATTACTTTGGGGTTTTTCTTGTTTGTGGCTATAAGTTTGTGGAAGTAGCTGGATCTTGCCTCCTTAATCATTTTATTTAATGAGGTTATGAGATCTTTAAGATGTAACCTGTGTACTTCCAACTGGGTTGATTTCCAAAGACGCTCAGTTTTGCGACAAGTTCTCCTTAGGTTTAAGATGTTTTCATTTATCCAGGGACAAGACCACTTACGAGTGACATTAGTTTTCACGGGAGCCACCTGGTCCAGAATAGAGCTGCAGTGTGTGGAGAAGCACTGGATAAACTCATCAACATTGGAACACTCATTAAGAAGACTAGGGTTAAACAGGGCATGGAGAACCTGGGCTGTGGACTCTGTAATGATCCTCCTCTTGGCCCTTCTAGGTGCAGGCTTGGGCTCAAGAGGCACACATAAGTCAAAAAACACACCACAATGATCACTCAAGTGGACATCCTCAACACACACATTTGTGACGTGTAAGCCCAATGAGAAAACCAGGTCCAGGGTGTGGCCTTTCCTGTGGGTGGGGCCAGATACATGTTGTTTGAGGTTAAAAGTGTCAGTCATGGCTAAAAGTTCCATTGCTGGGCTGGATGAATTGTTATCGATGTGCAGATTGAAATCCCCAAGAATTAAAACTTTCTCCAGTTTTATTATTGATGTAAGGAAATCACTGAAATCGCTTAAGAAGGCACCAGCAGGGCCAGGGGGACGGTAGATTAAGAAACAGTAAAACACACTGGACGAGCCAATCTTGATCATTTGTGACTCAAATGAGGGAAAGTCATCGGTGCTCATCCCTCTGCATATGTATTTGTCTTGGTGCACTACAGCAAGGCCACCGCCCCGGCGACAGGGGCGGGGCTGACCAACAGCAGAGCAGCCAGGAGGGCACAGTTCATTTAAATGAATGAACTCCCCATCCCTCTGCCACGTCTCCGTCAGGAATAATGCATCCAAGTTCCTGTTGGTAAAAAGCTCATTTAGGGAGAAGGATTTATTGGCAATGGAACGTGCATTTAGTAATCCAAACCGGCTAGGTGGTGGTGACATCATGGTGTTCGTGTCCGCTGTGTGTAATGGGATTTGTGTCAACCACCTACGGTGCCTTTTAGCAGAGTGGAACCCCATACGAGACCTGAATATGACAGGAATGGAGAAGAGCAAGGCAGAGGTGTAGGCTGCTGGAGATGGGGAAGGAGAAGAGGAATTCACTGAGGAGGTTAGTTGACAGGTGGACAGTGAGGGCCTGGGAGAGGAGGACAGATCAGCTGGGGTGGTGTTTATTCTCACTACAGATTTTATAGGAGACTCTGAACGTGGTGATATTAGATGTGACCAGCAGGGGGAGCAGGTGGCTGCAGCAGAAGAGGGAGGGCATAGTCACATAGGTGTGGGTGTGGTTTTGGTCAGGACAGCGTGTTGGATGTTTTGAGCCAAGACCCTGCTGCCTAGTCTAGAGGGGTGGACACCATCGGACTTGTAGAAGGAGGGGCGGTTCCAGAACAGATTAAAGTTATCAATAAAACTGAAGCCGTTCAGAGCAGAGGCGGACTGGAGCCAGGTGTTCAGGCTGAGGAGGCGGCTGAAACGGCCCACACCACGGGCAAAGGAGGGGAGGGGCCCGGAAATGAAAACAGCCTTCCCGCATCCTTTCAGTTTATCAAAGAGGTTTTTAAAATGAACCTTTGTCACTTCGGACTGTTGAAGAGAAGTGTCACTGAAGCCCACGTGAACTATGATCCGGGTAACGGTGGACGGCAGTGAGAGCAGCAGCTGAGGGAGTTCATGGAGGATGGAGGTGACGGTGGAACCAGGAAAACACCTGGTTATGGCGTTAAAGAAACGGACGGTACGGATGATGGAGTCCCCGAGGATAGCGGTGGTCGGAGGGAAAAGTGGTCGAGGAGACGGTGTTGAAGGTGAAGGGTTACTGGTCTCTCTAGGTGGACATTCCACGGGTGGACCGTCAGTGTGACGGCGGACGGCCTCTCGGAGGAGGCGGCGTCGGGCCGAGGAGCGGACCGAGGAGCGGGGACCCTTGTTCGACGGCTTCACAGGAGGACCGGCTTTAGGACCGTCGCCGGTAATCAGTTCGGTGGCAGCCACGGTGGCAGCAGGAGCCGGTTCCGGGACAGAGCCAGGTGGGATGGGGGGCACACCAGCCGTGGCGGGGGGAGCCGGAGCGTCCTCCACGGACAGGACGGCGAAGCGGTTTGATGTGCTGATGGTCGGCGGTGGTGAGTCTTTGCTCGTGTTCTTTTTGCGGCCACGAATCACCACTTCAGACCAGGGTGTAGAACACGGGGGGCGAGAACAGGCAGAGGAAGGATCCCATAACACCGTATCATCACAGGAGGCTTTGGGCTTCTCTGCGCTTTTCAGGAACAGACTGGACAGTGTGGGAAGGCGGCTGGAGAAACCACAGAGCTGGGCATTTTTCTCCTCGAGTTCTGCGGAGAGGCGCAGTATTTCCTCTTTGAGATCCGCGATAGTTTGGTAAGCCTTTACCAGGGTTTTGTTTGCTTGGACGAGAGGACTATCTCCAGCTGATGAGGATGACGCCATGGTGGAAGCAGCGAGATACCGGGCAGAGCGCGGGAAGAGGTGGGTGACAACCAGAGGTAAGGATCCACTGACAATACTGACCTGTCCTGATGAAGGTTTGGGTTGATAGTGTCAAGTTAAAAAGACACGGTTCAGAGGTTGGGTTCAAGTGAGTAAGTGTTGAAAGGCAAGAAATAAGTAGTTAAAAGGCTGGATTTCTGAGAGTAGATCCGCCGGCGGTTTGACAGACGCCACGCATGCGCAGAAGACGATGTGTGACAACCCTAAAGTATGGTTACTGACACCGTTTTTTTTGAATGTAAACAGATGTAAATAGATGAACAGATGTAAACAGATGAACAGATGTAAACAGATGTAAAAAGATGAAAAGATGTAAACAGATGAACAGATGTAAACAGATGAACAGATGTAAACAGATGTAAACAGATGAACAGATGTAAACAGATGTAAACAGATGTAAACAGATGTAAACAGATGAACAGATGTAAACAGATGTAAACAGATGAACAGATGTAAACAGATGTAAACAGATGTGAACAGATGTAAACAGATGAACAGATGTAAACAGATGAACAGATGTAAACAGATGTAAACAGATGAACAGATGTAAACAGATGAACAGATGTAAACAGATGAACAGATGTAAACAGATGTAAACAGATGAACAGATGTAAACAGATGAACAGATGTAAACAGATGTGAACAGATGTAAACAGATGAACAGATGTAAACAGATGTAAACAGATGTAAACAGATGAACAGATGTAAACAGATGTAAACAGATGAACAGATGTAAACAGATGTAAACAGATGTAAACAGATGAACAGATGTAAACAGATGAACAGATGTAAACAGATGTAAACAGATGAACAGATGTAAACAGATGAAAAGATGTAAACAGATGAACAGATGTAAACAGATGTAAACAGATGAACAGATGTAAACAGATGTAAACAGATGAAAAGATGTAAAAAGATGAACAGATGAACAGATGTAAACAGATGTAAACAGATGAACAGATGTAAACAGATGTAAACAGATGTAAACAGATGAACAGATGTAAACAGATGTAAACAGATGAACAGATGTAAACAGATGAACAGATGTAAACAGATGAACAGATGTAAACAGATGTAAACAGATGAACAGATGTAAACAGATGAACAGATGTAAACAGATGTAAACAAATGAACAGATGTAAACAAATGTAAACAAATGAACAGATATAAACAGATGTAAATAGTTGTAAACAGATGAACAGATGTAAACAGATGAACAGATGTAAACAGATGTAAACAGATGAACAGATGTAAACAGATGTAAACAGATGAACAGATGTAAACAGATGTAAACAGATGAACAGATGTAAACAGATGTAAAAAGATGTAAACAGATGTAAACAGATGAACAGATGTAAACAGATGAACAGATGTAAACAGATGTAAACAGATGAACAGATGTAAACAGATGTAAACAGATGAACAGATGTAAAGAGATGAACAGATGTAAACAGATGTAAACAGATGAACAGATGTAAACAGATGTAAACAGATGAACAGATGTAAACAGATGTAAACAGATGAACAGATGTAAACAGATGAACAGATGTAAACAGATGAACAGATGTAAACAGATGTAATCAGATGAACAGATGTAAACAGATGTAAAAAGATGTAAACAGATGTAAGCAGATGAACAGATGTAAACACATGAACAGATGTAAACAGATGTAAACAGATGAACAGATGTAAACAGATGAACAGATGTAAACAGATGTAAACAGATGAACAGATGTAAACAGATGAATAGATGTAAACAGATGTAAACAGATGTAAACAGTTCAGTCTGTACCTCTCTCACAGGTAGTTCCTTATATTCTCCTTCTATTCGAGGATTCAAGTCCTGAAAACAAAACACATGTGACCTTGACTGGACTGGACTGAACTGAACTGGACTGGACTGGACTGAACTGGACTGAACTGAACTGGACTGGACTGGACTGGACTGAACTGGACTGAACTGAACTGAACTGGACTGAACTGAACTGGACTGGACTGGACTGGACTGGACTGAACTGGACTGAACTGGACTGAACTGAACTGGACTGAACTGAACTGGACTGGACTGAACTGGACTGGACTGGACTGAACTGGACTGAACTGGACTGGACTGAACTGGACTGCACTGGACTGGACTGGACTGGACTGAACTGGACTGGACTGGACTGAACTGGACTGAACTGGACTGCACTGGACTGGACTGGACTGAACTGGACTGAACTGGACTGGACTGGACTGAACTGGACTGGACTGGACTGAACTGGACTGAACTGGACTGGACTGAACTGGACTGCACTGGACTGGACTAAACTGGACTGAAATGGACTGAACTGGACTGGACTGGACTAAACTGGACTGAAATGGACTGAACTGGACTGGACTGGACTGGACTGGACTGAACTGGACTGGACTAAACTGGACTGAACTGGACTGGACTAAACTGGACTGAACTGGACTGGACTGGACTGAACTAAACTGGACTGAACTAAACTGGACTGGACTAAACTGGACTGAACTGGACTGAACTGGACTGGACTAAACTGGACTGAACTGGACTGAACTAAACTGGACTGGACTAAACTGGACTGAACTGGACTGGACTGGACTAAACTGGACTGAACTGGACTGGACTGAACTAAACTGGACTGAACTGGACTGGACTGGACTGGACTAAACTGGACTGGACTGAACTGGACTAGACTGGATTGAACTGGACTGGACTGAACTGGACTGAACTGGACTGGACTGGACTGAACTAAACTGGACTGAACTGGACTGAACTAAACTGGACTGAACTAAACTGGACTGGACTAAACTGGACTGAACTGGACTGGACTAAACTGGACTGAACTGGACTGCACTAAACTGGACTGAACTGTACCGGACTGGACTAAACTGGACTGAACTGGACTGGACTGGACTAAACTGGACTGGACTGGACTAAACTGAACTGGACTGAACTGGACTGGACTGGACTAAACTGGACTGAACTGGACTGGACTGGATTGAACTGGACTGGACTGGACTGGACTAAACTGGACTGGACTGAATTGGACTGGACTGGACTGAACTGGACTGACCTGGACTGAACTGAACTGGACTGAACTGGACTGGACTGGACTGAACTGGACTCGACTAAACTGGACTGAACTAAACTGGACTGAACTGGACTGGACTGAACTAAACTGGACTGGACTAAACTGGACGGAACTGGACTGGACTGGACTAAACTGGACTGGACTGGACTTAACTGGACTAAACTGGACTGAACTGGACTGGACTAAACTGGACTGGAATGGAATGGACTGGACTAGACTGGACTTAACTGGACTGAACTGGACTTGACTGAACTGGACTGGACTGGACTGAACTGGACTGGACTGAACTAAACTGGACTGAACTGGACTGGACTGGACTGGACTAAACTGGACTGAACTGGACTGGACTAAACTGAACTAAACTGGACTGAACTGGACTGGACTAGACTGGACTGAACTGGACTGGAATAAACTGGACTGGACTTTACTAAACTGGACTGGACTAAACTGGACTGAACTGGACTGGACTAAACTGGACTGGACTGGACTTAACTGGACTTGGCTGGACTAAACTGGACTGAACTGGACTGGACTGGACTGGACTTAACTGGACTGGACTGGACTAAACCGGACTGAACTGGACTGAACTGGACTGGACTAAACTGGACTGAACTGGACTGGACTAAACTGAACTGAACTGGACTGGACTGGACTGAACTAAACTGGACTGAACTGGACTGGACTGGACTAAACTGGACGGAACTGGACTGAACTAAACTGGACTGGACTAAACTGGACTGAACTGGACTGGACTAAACTGGACTGGACTGGACTTAACTGGACTTGGCTGGACTAAACTGGACTGGACTGGACTGGACTAAACTGGACTGGACTGAACTGGACTAGACTGGACTTAAGTGGACTGGACTAAACTGGACTGGACTTAACTGGACTGGACTTAACTGGACTGCACTGGACTGGACTAGAAAGGACAGGACTGAACTGGACTGAACTAGACTGGACTGAACTGGACTGGACTGCACTGAACTGGACATAACTGGACTGGACTGAACCGGACTGGACTGAACTGGACTGGAAATAACTGGCCTGAAGTGGCCTGGACTGGACTAAACTGGACTGAACTGGACTGGACTGAACTAAACTGGACTGGACTAAACTGGACTGGACTAAACTGGACTGAACTGGACTGGACTGGACTAAACTGGACTGGACTGGACTAAACTGGACTGAACTGGACTGGACAAAAATGGACTGAACTGGACTGGACTGGACTAAACTGGACTGAACTGGACTGGACTGGACTAAACTGGACTGAACTGGACTGGACTAAACTAAACTGGACTGGACTAAACTGGACTGGACTAAACTGGACTGAACTGGACTGGACTGGACTTAACTGGACTTGGCTGGACTAAACTGGACTGGACTTAACTGGACTGGACTGAACTGAACTGGACTGGACTGGACTGGACTGAACTGGACTGGACTGAACTGGACTGCACTGGACTGGACTGGACTAAACTGGACTGAAATGGACTGAACTGGACTGGACTGGACTAAACTGGACTGAAATGGACTGAACTGGACTGGACTGGACTGGACTGAACTGGACTGAACTGGACTGGACTGAACTGGACTGAACTGGACTGAACTGGACTGCACTGGACTGGACTGGACTAAACTGGACTGAAATGGACTGAACTGGACTGGACTGGACTAAACTGGACTGAAATGGACTGAACTGGACTGGACTGGACTGAACTGGACTGAAATGGACTGAACTGGACTGAACTGGACTAAACTGGACTGAACTGGACTGGACTAAACTGGACTGAACTGGACTGGACTGGACTGAACTAAACTGGACTGAACTAAACTGGACTGGACTGGACTAAACTGGACTGAACTGGACTGGACTAAACTGGACTGAACTGGACTGAACTAAACTGGACTGGACTAAACTGGACTGAACTGGACTGGACTGGACTAAACTGGACTGAACTGGACTGAACTAAACTGGACTGGACTAAACTGGACTGAACTCAACTGGACTGGACTAAACTGGACTGGACTGAACTGGACTGGACTAAACTGGACTGGACTAAACTGAACTGGACTGAACTGGACTGGACTGGACTAAACTGGACTGAACTGGACTGGACTGGATTGAACTGGACTGGACTGGACTGGACTGGACTAAACTGGACTGGACTGAATTGGACTGGACTGGACTGAACTGGACTGACCTGGACTGAACTAAACTGGACTGAACTGGACTGGACTGAACTAAACTGGACTGGACTAAACTGGACGGAACTGGACTGGACTGGACTAAACTGGACTGGACTGGACTTAACTGGACTAAACTGGACTGAACTGGACTGGACTAAACTGGACTGGAATGGAATGGACTGGACTAGACTGGACTTAACTGGACTGAACTGGACTTGACTGAACTGGACTGGACTGGACTGAACTGGACTGGACTGAACTAAACTGGACTGAACTGGACTGGACTGGACTAAACTGGACTGAACTGGACTGGACTAAACTGAACTAAACTGGACTGAACTGGACTGGACTAGACTGGACTGAACTGGACTGGAATAAACTGGACTGGACTTTACTAAACTGGACTGGACTAAACTGGACTGAACTGGACTGGACTAAACTGGACTGGACTGGACTTAACTGGACTTGGCTGGACTAAACTGGACTGAACTGGACTGGACTGGACTGGACTGGACTGGACTAAACCGGACTGAACTGGACTGGACTAAACTGGACTGAACTGGACTGGACTAAACTGAACTGAACTGGACTGGACTGGACTGAACTAAACTGGACTGAACTGGACTGGACTGGACTAAACTGGACGGAACTGGACTGAACTAAACTGGACTGGACTAAACTGGACTGAACTGGACTGGACTAAACTGGACTGGACTGGACTTAACTGGACTTGGCTGGACTAAACTGGACTGGACTGGACTGGACTAAACTGGACTGGACTGGACTGAACTGGACTAGACTGGACTTAAGTGGACTGGACTAAACTGGACTGGACTTAACTGGACTGGACTTAACTGGACTGCACTGGACTGGACTAGAAAGGACAGGACTGAACTGGACTGAACTAGACTGGACTGAACTGGACTGGACTGCACTGAACTGGACATAACTGGACTGGACTGAACCGGACTGGACTGAACTGGACTGGAAATAACTGGCCTGAAGTGGCCTGGACTGGACTAAACTGGACTGAACTGGACTGGACTGAACTAAACTGGACTGGACTAAACTGGACTGGACTAAACTGGACTGGACTAAACTGGACTGAACTGGACTGGACTGGACTAAACTGGACTGGACTGGACTAAACTGGACTGAACTGGACTGGACAAAAATGGACTGAACTGGACTGGACTGGACTAAACTGGACTGAACTGGACTGGACTGGACTAAACTGGACTGAACTGGACTGGACTAAACTAAACTGGACTGGACTAAACTGGACTGAACTGGACTGGACTGGACTTAACTGGACTTGGCTGGACTAAACTGGACTGGACTTAACTGGACTGGACTGGACTGAACTGAACTGGACTGGACTGGACTGGACTGGACTGGACTGAACTGGACTGCACTGGACTGGACTGGACTAAACTGGACTGAAATGGACTGTACTGGACTGGACTGGACTAAACTGGACTGAAATGGACTGAACTGGACTGGACTGGACTGGACTGAACTGGACTGGACTGAACTGGACTGAACTGGACTGGACTGAACTGGACTGAACTGGACTGCACTGGACTGGACTGGACTAAACTGGACTGAAATGGACTGAACTGGACTGGACTGGACTAAACTGGACTGAAATGGACTGAACTGGACTGGACTGGACTGAACTGGACTGAAATGGACTGAACTGGACTGAACTGGACTAAACTGGACTGAACTGGACTGGACTAAACTGGACTGAACTGGACTGGACTGGACTGAACTAAACTGGACTGAACTAAACTGGACTGGACTGGACTAAACTGGACTGAACTGGACTGGACTAAACTGGACTGAACTGGACTGAACTAAACTGGACTGGACTAAACTGGACTGAACTGGACTGGACTGGACTAAACTGGACTGAACTGGACTGAACTAAACTGGACTGGACTAAACTGGACTGAACTCAACTGGACTGGACTAAACTGGACTGGACTGAACTGGACTGGACTAAACTGGACTGAACTGGACTGGACTGGACTAAACTGGACTGGACTAAACTAAACTGGACTGGACTAAACTGGACTGAACTGGACTGGACTAAACTGGACATGACTGGACTTAACTGGACTTGGCTGGACTAAACTGGACTGAACTGGACTGGACTGGACTGGACTAAACTAGACTGGACTTAACTGGACTGGACTAGACTGGACTTAACTGGACTGGACTAAACTGGACTAAACTGGACTGGACTGGACTTAACTGGACTGGACTGGACTAGACAGGACTGGACTGAACTGGACTGAACTAGACTGGACTGAACTGGACTGGACTGCACTGAACTGGACTGGACATAACTGGACTGAACCGGACTGGCCTGAACTGAACTGGACTGAAGTGGACTGAACTGAACTAAACTGGACTGGACTAAACTGGACTGAACTGGACTGGACTAAACTGGACTGGACTTGGCTGGACTAAACTGGACTGAACTGGACTGGACTGGACTAAACTGGACTGAACTGGACTGGACTGGACTGAACTAAACTGGACTGAACTGGACTGGACTGGACTGGACTGAGCTGGACTGAACTGGACTGGACTGAACTGTACTGGACTAAACTGGACTGAACTGGACTTGACTGGACTAAACTGGACTGAACTGGACTGGACTGGACTGAACTAAACTGGACTGAACTGGACTGGACTGGACTGAGCTGGACTGAACTGGACATGACTGAACTGTACTGGACTAAACTGGACTGAACTGGACTGGACTGGACTGGACTAAACTGGACTGGACTTAACTGGACTGGACCTGACTGGACTGGACTTTACTGGACTGGACTAAACTGGACTGAACTGGACTGGACCGGACATAACTGGACTGGACTGGACTAGACTGGACTTAACTGGACTGGACTAAACTGGACTGAACTGCACTGGACTTAACTGGACTGGACTGGACTAGACAGGACTGGACTGAACTGGACTGAACTTAACTGGACTGGACTAGACAGGACTGGACTGAACTGGACTGAACTAGACTGGACTGGACTGGACTAGACTGGACTAAACTGGACTGGACCGGACATAACTGGACTGGACTGAACTGGACTGAACTGGACTGGACATAACTGGACTGAACTGGACTGAACTGGACTGGACATAACTGGACTGAACTGGACTGGACATAATTGGACTGAACTGGACTGAACTGGACTGGACTGGACATAACTGGACTGGACTGAACTGGACTGGACTTTACATTTCAAACAAATAAAACATGAAACCTTTAATTTTCACACAAACATTTCAAATCAAAGATGGAGTTTTTGTTTGTTTGTTTGTTTGTTTGTTTGTTTGTTTGCTTGTTGTTGTGTTTGTTGTTGTTTTTATTTGTTGTTTGTTGTTGTTACCGTGTAGGTGTCGTCATGACCACGAGTCTGAAAAACAGAGATCAGAGAGAACACAGTCAGGTTAAGGGAACAGCACTGGCACTTAAAGGGTTTAGGGAACACCACTGGCACTTAAAGGGTTAAGGGAACAGCACTGGCACTTAAAGGGTTAAGGGAAGAGCACTGGCACTTAAAGGGTTTAGGGAACACCACTGGCACTTAAAGGGTTTAGGGAACAGCACTGGCACTTAAAGGGTTTAGGGAACACCACTGGCACTTAAAGGGTTAAGGGAACAGCACTGGCACTTAAAGGGTTTAGGGAACAGCACTGGCACTTAAAGGGTTTAGGTAACACCACTGGCACTTAAAGGGTTTAGGGAACAGCACTGGCACTTAAAGGGTTTAGGGAACACCACTGGCACTTAAAGGGTTTAGGGAACAGCACTGGCACTTAAAGGGTTAAGGGAACAGCACTGGCACTTAAAGGGTTTAGGGAACAGCACTGGCACTTAAAGGGTTAAGGGAACAGCACTGACACTTAAAGGGTTAAGGGAACAGCACTGGCACTTAAAGGGTTTAGGGAACACCACTGGCACTTAAAGGGTTTAGGGAAGAGCACTGGCACTTAAAAGAGACATAACATTTACCTTAAAGGAACCTGTGATTCACTTTAAGGGAACATGAATTTCACTTAAAGGGGACATGACATTTACCTTAAGGGAACCTGTGCTTCACCTTAAGGGGCCATGTGACTCAGTTTAAGGGAACATGTGACTCAGTTTAAGGGAACATGTGACTCAGTTAAAGGGAACTCACTCGTCCTCGTTCAGGGTCCCTGGGCCTCAGTCGGTCGTACCCGGTCGTGTCCTGACCCGTAAGATCCTGAACAGGACACCAAGAGTTAAAGGTTAAGGGTTAAGGTCAGGCTTAAGGGTTAGGAGCCCAGGCTCCGCCCCCTTTGTGATCTCTGGGGATGAGACTTACGCTGTAGATGCCGTCGTCTGTTTTCAGCTTCGATTTGAAAAACTGGGGAAAAAAAGAAAAAAAAAGGAGAAAAAAAGGATTAAATTCAACTGGAGGAGTCCAAAGGGTTCTGGTTCTGGTTCTAGTTCTGGTTGTAGTTCTAGTTCTGGTTTTTGTTCTAGTTCTAGTTCTAGTCCTGGTTCTGGTTCTGGTCCTGGTTCTGGTTCTAGTTCTAGTTCTAGTTCTGGTTCTAGTTCTAGTTCTAGTTCTAGTCCTGGTTCTGGTCCTGGTTCTAGTTCTAGTTCTGGTTTTTGTTCTAGTTCTAGTTCTAGTCCTAGTCCTGGTTCTGGTCCTGGTTCTGGCCCTGGTTCTAGCTCTAGTTCTGGTTGTTGTTCTAGTTCTAGTTCTAGTCCTAGTCCTGGTTCTGGTCCTGGTTCTGGTTCTAGTCCTGGTCCTGGTTCTGGTTCTAGTCCTGGTCCTGGTCCTGGTTCTGGTTCTGGTTCTAGTTCTAGTTCTAGTTCTGGTTCTGGTCCTGGTTCTAGTTCTAGTTCTGGTTGTTGTTCTAGTTTTAGTTCTAGTTCTAGTTCTAGTCCTAGTCCTAGTCCTAGTCCTGGTTCTGGTTCTAGTCCTGGTCCTGGTCCTACCTTCTCCTTAATGAACATGGCTGTGATGAACAGTCCATAAACTCCCAGAAATCCATCCAGGATGTAACAGAGGAGGGGGTCGTAGAAGTTCACCAGGGCCGCCTCTGCAGGTGTCAAAGGTCACAACGAAGGAGTAAACAAACAAACATCAACTGAATAAACGACGAAAAAAAACATCAACTGAATAAATGATTAAACAAACAAACATCAACTAAATAAACAAGTAAACCAACAAACATCAACTAAATAAACGAGCAAACGAACAAACATCAACTAAATGAGTAAACAAACAAACAAACATCAACTAAATAAACGAGTAAACCAACAAACATCAACTGAATAAACGAGCAAACGAACAAACATCAATTAAATAAACGAGTAAACAAACGAACAAACATCAACTAAATAAACGAGTACACAAACAAACAAACATCAACTAAATAAACGAGTAAACCAACAAACATCAACTGAATAAATGATTAAACAAACAAACATCAACTAAATAAATGAGTAAACAAGCAAACAAACATCAATTAAATAAACGAGTAAACCAACAAACATCAACTAAATAAATGAGTAAACAAACAAACATCAACTGAATAAACGACGAAAAAAAACATCAACTGAATAAATGATTAAACGAACAAACATCAACTGAATAAACGAGTAAACCAACACACATCAACTGAATAAATGAGTAAACAAACAAACATCAACTGAATAAACGAGTAAACCAACACACATCAACTGAATAAACGAGTAAACCAACACACATCAACTGAATAAATGAGTAAACGAACAAACATCAACTGAATAAACGAGTAAACCAACACACATCAACTGAATAAATGAGTAAACAAACAAACATCAACTGAATAAACAAACATCATGATATTAATCAATAAATAACAGATGAAGTTAGCATTTAGCATTAGCTCAACCGTAACCCATGATGCCTCACTCTGCTCTGTTATCGTTTTTCTGCTCCGTTATAGTTTTTGTGGGTTTTTTTCGTGGGTTTTATCGGCCTCTTCATCCGTTTTTATCTAAATGTTCTCAAACCCACGTCCTCGCTATCGGTTTCCGTGGACGGCGGTGTTGCCATGGAAACGCTGATGAAGCGATGGCGCCTAAGCGCGATGGAGGCGCTGGAATGTGATGGAAGTGATAACGAGGTTCTTATCCGATTAAATTTAAGAACATTTTATTATCGGTTTAACACGAAGTTTCCTGATGAAAAGGAACACATTCAGTCCACTACTTGAATAAAAAAGGAACAAAAATGGACAACAGCTAATAAAATAATCAGTAAAATAAACCAGAACTACAAAAACACACCAGAAAATTAACCCACAAAATAGAAAAAAATCATCTGAATGAATGAAGGCCAGAGAAGGAACCTGAACGCAGCACGACACCTGAACGCAGCACAACACCTGAACGCAGCACTGACACCTGAACGCAGCACAACACCTGAATGTAGCACAACACCTGAACGCAGCACTGACACCTGAACGCAGCACAACAACTGAATGTAGCACAACACCTGAACGCAGCACAGACCCCTGAACGCAGCACAACACCAGAATGCAGCACAGACCCCTGAACACAGCACAGACCCCTGAACGCAGCACAGACCCCTGAACGCAGCACCACACCTGAACGCAGCACCGACCCCTGAACGCAGCACAGACCCCTGAACGCAGCACCACACCTGAACGCAGCACTGACACCTGAACGCAGCACCGACCCCTGAACGCAGCACCGACACCTGAACGCAGCACAACACCTGAACGCAGCACTGATACCTGAACGTAGCACCAACACCTGAACGCAGCACAACTCCTGAACACAGCACAACATCTGACCCAACACTGACACCTGAACGCAACACCAAATCCTGAATGCAGCACAACACCTGAACGCAGCACTGACACCTGAACGCAGCACCAACCCCTGAATGCAGTAGCAACACCTGAACACAGCATGACACCTGAACGCAACACCGACATGTGAAAGCAGCATGTCACCTGAACGCAGCAAAACACCTGAACGCAGCACAACACCTGAACGCAGCACCGACCCCTGAACGCAGCACCGACCCCTGAACGCAGCACCGACCCCTGAACGCAGCACCAACCCCTGAACGCAGCATGACACCTGAACGCAACACAACACTTGAACACAGCACTGACAACTGAACGCAGCACCAACCCCTGACGCAGCACAGACATCTGAACACAGCACCAACCCCTGAACGCAGCACTAACACCTGAACACAGCACTGACACCTGAACGCAGCACCAACCCCTGAACGCAGCACTGACACCTGAACGCAGCAAGAGACCTGAACGCAGCAAGAGACCTGAACGCAGCACTGACACCTGAACGCAGCACAACCCCTAAACACAGCACCGACACCTGAATGCAGCACCGACACCTGAACGCTGCACCAAACCCTGAACGCAGCACGACACCTGAACGCAGCATTGATACCTGAACGCAGCACAACTCCTGAACACAGCACAACATCTGACCCAACACTGACACCTGAACGCAACACCAAATCCTGAATGCAGCACAACACCTGAACGCAGCACTGACACCTGAACGCAGCACCAACCCCTGAATGCAGTAGCAACACCTGAACACAGCATGACACCTGAACGCAACACCGACATGTGAAAGCAGCATGTCACCAGAACGCAGCACCACACCTGAACGCAGCAAAACACCTGAACGCAGCACCAACCCCTGAACGCAGCACTGACACCTGAACGCAGCACCAACCCCTGAACGCAGCACTGACACCTGAACACAGCATGACACCTGAACGCAACACAACACTTGAACACAGCACTGACACCTGAACGCAGCACCAACCCCTCACGCAGCACAGACACCTGAACACAGCACCAACCCCTGAACGCAGCACTAACACCTGAATGCAGCATGACACCTGAACGCAGCACAACACCTGAACGCAGCAAGAGACCTGAACGCAGCACTGACACCTGAACGCAGCACAACCCCTAAACACAGCACCGACACCTGAATGCAGCACCGACACCTGAACGCTGCACCAAACCCTGAACGCAGCACGACACCTGAACGCAGCACTGATACCTGAACGCAGCACAACACCTGAACGCAGCACTGATACCTGAACGCAGCACAACACCTGAATGCAGCACAACACCTGAACGCAGCACTGACACCTGAATGCAGCACAACACCTGAACGCAGCACTGAGACCTGAATGCAGCACAACACCTGAACGCAGCACTGAGACCTGAACGCAGCACAACACCTGAACGCAGCACTGAGACCTGAACGCAGCACAACACCTGAACGCAGCACTGACACCTGAACGCAGCACTGACACCTGAACGCAGCACAATACCTGAACGCAGCACTGACACCTGAACGCTGCACCAAACCCTGAATGCAGCACAACACCTGAACGCAGCACTGATACCTGAACGCAGCACAACACCTGAACGCAGCACAACACCTGACCCAGCACTGAAACCTGAACACAGCACCAACCCATGAACGCAGCACTGACACCTGAACACAACACCAAATCCTGAGTGCAGCACAACACCTGAACACAGCACGACACCTGAACGCAGCACTGACACCTGAACGCAGCATGACACCTGAACGCAACACCGACACGTGAACACAGCATGTCACCTGAACGTAGCACAACACCTGAACGCAGCACCAACCCCTGAACGCAGCACAACACCTGAACGCAGCACAACACCTGAACGCAGCACTGATACCTGAACGCAGCACTGACACCTGAACGCAGCACAACACCTGAAAGCAGCAAGAAACCTGAACGCAGCACTGACACCTGAACACAACACCGACCCCTGAACACAGCACAACCCCTAAACGCAGCACCGACACCTGAACGCAGCGCAATACCTGAACGCTGCACTGACACGTGACTGCTGCACCGACCCCTGAACGCAGCACTGACACCTGAACGCAGCACAACACCTGAACGCAGGACCACACCTGAACGCAGCACCTACGCCTGAATGCAGCACCTACCCCTGAACGCAGCACAGATACCTGAATGCAGCACTGATACCTGAACGCAGCACTGACACCTGAATGCAGCATGACACCTGAATGCATCACTGACACCTGAACGCAGCACCAACCCCTGAACGCAGCACAACACCTAAATGCAGCACCGACACCTGAATGCAGCACTGACACCAGAACGCAGCACTGACACCTGAACGCAGCATTGACCCCTGAATGCAGCATTGACCCTTGAATGCAGCATTGCCGGCTGTCCCTGAATGCAGCACTGACAGCTGTCCCTGAACGCAGCACTGACAACTGCCCCTGAACGCAGCACTACCAGCTGCAGGCTCTGGGGCCGTTGAACTGGTTTTAACCCAAAGAGGAAACAAACAAAGTTTCAGAAACGAGAACACAGAACCACAGAGGAAGAGGCGGAGCTTCTCAAGCAGATCTGCATCAGCCTGTGGTCAGAGCAACTGCAACGCTCAGATAAGAAAGATATATGGCAACTGGGACAGATACGGCAACCAGGACAGATATGGCAACCAGGACAGAGACGGCAATGAGGACACGTACGGCAACCAGGAAAGATAGGGCAACCAGGACAGAGACAGCAACCAGGACAGATACAGCAACTGGGACAGAGACGGCAATGAGGACACGTACGGCAACCAGGAAAGATAGGGAAACCAGGACAGATACAGAATTTGCAACGCTCAGATAGGACAGATACGGCAACTAGGACAGATACAGCAACCAGGACAGATACGGCAACTAGGACAGATACGGCAACCAGAACAGATATGGTAACTAGGACAGATATGGCAACTAGGACAGATAAGGCATCTGCAATGCTCAGATAGGACAGATATGGCAACCAAGACAGATATGCCAATGAGGTTGGATACGGCAATGAGAACAGATATGGCAACTAGGACAAATATGGCAACCAGGACAGTTAGGGCAACCAGGACAGAGACAGCAACCAGGACAGATACAGCAACTGTGAAAGAGACGGCAATGAGGATACATACGGCAACCAGGAAAGATAGGGCAACCAGGACAGATAGAGAATTTGCAACGCTCAGATAGGACAGATACGGCAACTAGGACACATACGGCAACCAGGACAGATACAGCAACTACGACAGGTGCAGCACCCAGGACAGATATGGCAACAAGGACAGATAGGGCAACCAGGACAGATACGGCAACTAGAACAGATAAGGCATCTGCAATGCTCAGATAGGACAGATACAGCAACTAGGACAGATACAGCAACTGGAACAGAGATGGCAGTGAGGACACATGCAGTAACCAGGAAAGATAGGGCAACCAGGACAGATACGGCAACTAGGACAGATAAGGCATCTGCAACGCTCAGATAGGACAGATACAGCAACTAGGACAGAGACGGCAACTAGGACAGATACAGCAACAAGAACAGATACGGTAACCAGGACAGATACGGCAACTAAGACAGATAAGGCATCTGCAATGCTCAGATAGGACAGATACAGCAACTGGGACAGAGACGGCAATGAGGACACATGCAGCAACCAGGACAGATACAGAATTTGCAACGCTCAGAAAGGACAGATACGGCAACTAGGACAGATATGGCAACCAGGACAGTAGGGCTGCACGATTAATCGATTTTAAATCGAAATCGGATTTTTTAATTAGGACAATTTTTAAAAAAGGGAAATTGTAAAATCGATTTCATCTCTCTCGTGCCTCCGGGCCGCCAATTGAAATATAACTGCAAGCGGATCACTCATCTTCCGTTGTCCCGGATCCGTACCGTACTGTCTTCTGCTGAACCGGGTCTCGGGGTCATCAGCCTCAGCAGAGGAGCCCACACAGCCCTGTGCCCACACACATCCACCAGCTCCAGGATAGAATCCCTCCAGTGTGTCCTGGGTCGGTCTGTTCCACGCACGGATCCCCCAGTTTAAATAGAACTGCATGGGGAACACTCATATTAACCTGGTCCACACACACACACGACTGATGCCTGTCACTGACTGACACTGGTATCACTGCTGTGGACCAGATACCCAGAAAAGAAAGAAAAAAAAACTTTTTTTTTTTTTTTTATAATTAATTTAGTCCTCTTACTTGCTAAATTTTTCATTCACAAATGTAAGTTCTGTAACACAAAACCAAATATTATTTATCTTTTGTAAGATGTTGAAATTTATTTAACGCTGTTCGATAAATGTGGAAACAAAAAGGTTGTAACAACTATCAGTATTTGCTCTGATTTGGACATTTTCTTATAGTGTATTCCCCCTGACAAACTTATGTTATTTTCTTGTTGTATACATTGTTTGTATACTCTACTTCATTTCAAAGATTTAATGAAGAGAAAAAACAAAACTGTAGGTTCATCACGTGATCCCATCACAGCTTTGAGGTCAGAGCAGTGGCTTGCATTGTGGGCTGCTCACGAAAACGACATGCTGACTGCTGTTGCCTTTTCTAGTTATACCCAAAAATCGAAATCGAAAATCGAGTTTTTAGAGGAAAAAAAATCGGGATTTTTTTTTTGCCAAAATCGTGCAGCCCTACAGGACAGATACGGCAACTACAACAGATACGGCAACCAGGACAGATATGGCAACTAGGACAGATACAGCAACCAGGACAGATACAGCAACTAGGACAGATAAAGCATCTGCAATGCTCAGATAGGACAGATATGGACACCAGGACAGATATGGCAATGAGGACAAGACACAGCAATGAGGACGGATGTGGCAATGAGGACAGATAGGGCAACCAGGACAGATAGGGCAACAAGAACAGATACGGCAACAAGGACAGATACAGCAACTGGGACAGAGATGGCAATGAGACACATACGGCAACCAGGAAAGATAGGGCAACCAGGACAGATACGGAATTTGCAACGCTCAGATAGGACAGATACGGCAACTTGGACAGATACGGCAACCAGGACAGATATGGCAATGAGGACAGATACAACAATGAGGACGGATATGGCAATGAGGACAGATACGGCAACTAGTACAGATATGGAAACAAGGACAGATAGGGCAATGAGGACAGATACAGCAACAAGGACAGATACAGCAATGAGGACAGATACAGCAATGAGGACAGATACATCAACAAGGACAGATATGGCAACGAGGACGGATAGGGCAACTAGGACAGATAGGGCAATGAGGACAGAAAGGGCAATTAGGATAGATAGGGCAACGAGGACAGATACAGCAACGAGAACAGATACAGCAAGGAGGACAGATATGGCAGTGAGGACAGATACAGCAACCAGGACAGATACAGCAACCAGGACAGATACAGCAACGAGGACGGATACGGCGACGAGGACAGATACGGCAACTAGAAGAGATAGGGCAACGAGGACGGATAGGGCAAAGAGGACAGATACAGCAACGAGGACAGATATGGCAAAAAGGACAGATAGGGCAACGAAAAAAATTACACAAAAAACACAATATGTGCAGTTTGATTCTTTTTTTTTATTATTATTATTATTATTATTATTATTTATTTATTTAAAAACACCTATTTTCTGTTCTAGAGTTAAAGAACTGTTTTAAAGTTCTGTTTTTTTTAAATTTAAAAACACCTTTTTTCTGTTCTAGAGTTAAAGAACTGTTTTAAAGTTCTGTTTTTTTTTTAAATTTAAAAACACCTTTTTTCTGTTCTAGAGTTAAAGAACTGTTTTAAAGTTCTGTTTTTTTTTTTTTTATTTAAAAACACCTTTTTTCTGTTCTAGAGTTAAAGAACTGTTTTAAAGTTCTGGTTTTTTTTTTTATTTAAAAACACCTTTTTTCTGTTCTAGAGTTAAAGAACTGTTTTAAAGTTCTGTTGTTGTTTTTTTTAAAAAAACACCTTTTTTCTGTTCTAGAGTTAAAGAACTGTTTTAAAGTTCTGTTGTTTTTTTTTTATTTAAAAACACCTTTTTTCTGTTCTAGAGTTAAAGAACTGTTTTAAAGTTCTGTTTTTTTTTTTTTTTTTTTATTTAAAAACACCTTTTTTCTGTTCTAGAGTTAAAGAACTGTTTTAAAGTTCTGTTTTTTTTAAATTTAAAAACACCTTTTTTCTGTTCTAGAGTTAAAGAACTGTTTTAAAGTTCTGTTGTTTTTTTTTTATTTAAAAACACCTTTTTTCTGTTCTAGAGTTAAAGAACTGTTTTAAAGTTCTGTTTTTTTTTTTTTTTTTATTTAAAAACACCTTTTTTCTGTTCTAGAGTTAAAGAACTGTTTTAAAGTTCTGGGTTTTTTTTTAATTTAAAAACACCTTTTTTCTGTTCTAGAGTTAAAGAACTGTTTTAAAGTTCTGGGTTTTTTTTAATTTAAAAACACCTTTTTTCTGTTCTAGAGTTAAAGAACTGTTTTAAAGTTCTGTTTTTTTTTTATTTAAAAACACCTTTTTTCTGTTCTCAAGTTAAAGAACTGTTTTAAAGTTCTGGGTTTTTTTTTTTTTTTAAAAACACCTTTTTTCTGTTCTCAAGTTAAAGAACTGTTTTAAAGTTCTGGGTTTTTTTTTTTTTTTAAAAACACCTTTTTTCTGTTCTCGAGTTAAAGAACTGTTTTAAACTCTTTTCAAGTCGATATAATTCAGAGTAAATTATGGTTTGTCTCATTTCTGTCGTCTGTGAATGTGAAGGGTACGAACCTGCCACGGGGACGACGGACGCAAGAAACAGACACATGTAGACCTCCATCCTGGACCTGGACCTGGACCTGGACCTGGACCTGGACCTGGATCTGGACCTGGATCTGGATCTGGATCTGGATCTGGACCTGGACCGGTCTAATGTAGGACAGAATGATGGTGGCGTCGAATGGAGGGAAAGGCTTGTGTGTTTGAGTGTAAACGACGACAGGAAACAGGAAGTGGTGAAGGAGCAGGTGACGAAGACCAAGAAGAAGACGAAGACAAAGAAGACGCCTACAGACGCATAACAGACGACTCATTTACAGTTAATTCAAATGTGACTAATGATCGAAAGAGTGGAAAAAAAACCCAAAACAAAGTCATCAGATCTGTTGAACAAAAATCCCATTAGAATCAGACCCGGCTGAATGTGTGACTGGGTCCAGACCTGTTCTTTATTCAAAACCTGGACTGAGCCGGTTTAAACTGGACTGAACTGATCCAACTGTCTGAACATGCACATGCACTCCTGAAGCTCCTGAAACGTTCAGAGGTCTTCATAACAGCACAAGTCCTGAACCTGATGGGCTTTAGTTTCATGTCCTCCAGACCTGGGCACACGTCTGCACACTCTTTCTCTGGTATTTTCCAGTTGTCTCTTCAACTTCAAACTGTTCCTTGTGTTTGAAGGCTTCTAGGATTGTTCTTGTTCCAAAACTGAACTGTCCTGAAGACCCACTGTGTATCTGAGAGCTCACAACATGTGAGAGGAAACGGCTTTTTTCTAATGGTCTTTGATCTGCCTCTGGCCTTTAGTGGATTTTAGCCTGTTTTGTATATTTGACTGTGTTTTTTACTGTCTGTTTGGTGACTTTAGCCTGTTTTGTATATTTGATTGTGTTTTTTACTGTCTGTTTGGTGACTTTAGCCTGTTTTGTATATTTGATTGTGTTTTTTACTGTCTGTTTGGTGACTTTAGCCTGTTTTGTATATTTGATTGTGTTTTTTACTGTCTGTTTGGTGACTTTAGCCTGTTTTGTATATTTGATTGTGTTTTTTACTGTCTGTTTGGTGACTTTAGCCTGTTTTGTATATTTGATTGTGTTTTTTACTGTCCGTTTGGTGACTTTAGCCTGTTTTGTATATTTGATTGTGTTTTTTACTGTCCGTTTGGTGACTTTAGCCTGTTTTGTATATTTGATTGTGTTTTTTACTGTCCGTTTGGTGACTTTAGCCTGTTTTGTATATTTGACTGTGTTTTTTACTGTCTGTTTGGTGACTTTAGCCTGTTTTGTATATTTGATTGTGTTTTTTACTGTCTGTTTGGTGACTTTAGCCTGTTTTGTATATTTGATTGTGTTTTTTACTGTCTGTTTGGTGACTTTAGCCTGTTTTGTATATTTGACTGTGTTTTTTACTGTCTGTTTGGTGACTTTAGCCTGTTTTGTATATTTGATTGTGTTTTTTACTGTCTGTTTGGTGACTTTAGCCTGTTTTGTATATTTGATTGTGTTTTTTACTGTCTGTTTGGTGACTTTAGCCTGTTTTGTATATTTGATTGTGTTTTTTACTGTCTGTTTGGTGACTTTAGCCTGTTTTGTATATTTGATTGTGTTTTTTACTGTCTGTTTGGTGACTTTAGCCTGTTTTGTATATTTGACTGTGTTTTTTACTGTCCGTTTGGTGACTTTAGCCTGTTTTGTATATTTGATTGTGTTTTTTACTGTCCGTTTGGTGACTTTAGCCTGTTTTGTATATTTGATTGTGTTTTTTACTGTCCGTTTGGTGACTTTAGCCTGTTTTGTATATTTGATTGTGTTTTTTACTGTCTGTTTGGTGACTTTAGCCTGTTTTGTATATTTGATTGTGTTTTTTACTGTCTGTTTGGTGACTTTAGCCTGTTTTGTATATTTGATTGTGTTTTTTACTGTCTGTTTGGTGAGTTTAGCGTGTTTTGTATATTTTATTGTGTTTTTTAGTGTCTGTTTGGTGAGTTTAGCATGTTTTGTATATTTTATCACATTTTTGTGTGTGGTTATGTGCATTTTATCATATATTTTCTGGGTTTTTTTGCATACTATGTGGAAGAAGAAGAACAACTGTGGGACTTCAGATCTGCACAGACCTGCCCCAGTCACCAGGCAACTTCTATTAGAAGACTCTGTGCTTCTCCTGAACAGCTGTGGGACCCTAGACCCGCACTGCCCCCCCCCCCTCCAGTCAGTGGAACAACTATGGGACCTCGGACCCGTACTGCCCCCCCGGTCAGCGGGCTGCCTCCATTCGAAGATCCTATGCTGTCCCTGTTTTAAATACTAACAGACCAAGAAAACACTACTCAGGTTATAGACAACACTACTCAGGTTATAGACAACACTACTCAGGTTATAGACAACACTACTCAGGTTATAGACACCTTAGAGTCATCAACATCCATCATAGACCCGATCCACAGCCCATCTCAGAGCACCTACAGTTAAATGTAGGGTTGCTAAATGTCAGATTACTGACTAATAAATCCTTCATAATTAATGATCTGATAATGGAAAAAAACCTACACTGTATGTTTCTAGTGGAGACATGGTTAAACAGTGTCACTGGAGTAGCAACGCTGATAGAGACGTGTCCTCCAAACTACAAACATTATCAGTCAGTCAGACATAATAGAAAAGGGGGTGGACTAGCTGCCATTCTATCCACGTCACTTATATGCAGTGACATTGACTTAGGTGAATTCACATCTTTTGAATATCTGGCTGTTGAATTCAAAACACAATTATCTCTGTTTGTAATCACAGTATACAGACCACCTAAACATTCTTCACTGTTTTTTCAGGAATTCTCAGAGCTGATCTCACTAAGTATCACTAGATGTGAAAGACTAATAATACACGGGGACTTAAATATTCATATTAATAAGAAAAATGACCCCAAGGCTTTGGAGCTTATGAACTTAGTGGACAGCTTTGGACTAGAACAGCATGTAAAGGATCCCACACACCAACTTGGTAACACCCTTGACTTAGTGATAACAGCAAGAGTTAATATCGACAAGGTTACAGTAACCGAAGTGCCCACATCTGACCATCACTGTGTGTACTTTGAGGCCAGCCTGATGTTAACAGAGACCAGAAAACAGGCTGTAATCAAAAAACGGGTATTAGATGACAGAGCTGAAGAAAAGTTTATGAACATAATGCGAACAGTGGCACCTAACAACCTAGACTGCTCTTTAAATTCCATGGTGGACAATTTTAACAATGCACTATCATCTGCTTTGGATGCTGTTGCTCCGTTAAGGATTAAAAGGAAGTCGAAGGTCAGAATTTCCCCATGGCTAGGCAGCAGCACTGTTAGTCAAAACAAACAAACCTGTCGGAGAGCTGAGAGAAAATGGAGAAATACCAAACTTACAGTTGACTATGATGCATATAAACTTGCAATTACCACCTATAATCAATCCATTCGAGTTGCAAGAAAAGATTACTTCTCCAAAATTATCACAGAGAATGCTGGAAATTCCAAAATATTATTCTCCACTATCGACAAGCTGCTCAACACCCCCCCCACCCCACTACAGCCCTCCACATCCAAGTGCGAGGAGCTTGCAGTGTTCTTCAAGGACAAAATAAGTTCAATCAGATCTAGCATTAATTCCACCACATTAACAGATGCTGCCTGCAGTCCCTGTACTGTGACCATGGGAAAATTCACCTGCATAACATCAGCAGAACTCTACCGAACTGTCAGGGAATGTAACTCCTCAACCTCATGTGTCGATCCAATTCCCACTGCATTCTTTAAGAGAATATTTGACAGCGTCTCAGATCATTTACTCCAAATCATAAACAAATCTCTTCATACTGGTATCTTTCCAGATGCCTTCAAAACAGCTGTTATCAAACCCTTACTAAAGAAACCTAACCTTGACAGTAACGCTATGACCAGTTTTCGTCCTATATCTAATCTCCCGTTCATAGGCAAAGTTCTGGAAAAGATAGTCTCTGCTCAAATAAATCACTATCTCAAAGAGAATAACATCTTAGAGGAATTCCAATCAGGCTTCAGGGCTGGTCATAGCACTGAGACCGCCCTCACCAAAATAATCAGTGACCTCAGGCTCAACTCTGATGCCAACAAGGTCTCAGTCCTGGTCCTCCTTGACCTAAGTGCTGCATTTGATACAATTGATCATGACATCCTGATTAATCGGCTAGAAAAGCTCGTAGGTTTTTCTGACAGTGTACTACAGTGGTTCAAAACGTATATTAAGGGAAGACAGTACTACGTCAGGCTTGGAGATCACGTGTCAAACACACATGATACATGCTATGGGGTTCCACAAGGGAGCTGCCTGGGTCCACTACTGTTCTCCTTATATATGCTACCACTTGGAGATATCATCAGAAAACATAATGTTAGCTTCCATAGCTACGCGGACGACACACAAATATACATCTCTGCAGAACCCAATGACGTGACAGCCTTCCATTCCATTACAAACTGCCTCACAGCAATGAATCAGTGGATGTGCAGGAACTTTCTGAAACTGAATGAGGAAAAAACTGAAATCCTGCTCGTTGGCCCAAAAGCAAAAAGGGAAATGCTGATGAGTAGGATGGGCAAACTCACTTCCTGGATCAAATCAGAAGTGACAAGTCTGGGAGTCATTATAGACTCAGACTTAAACTTTAAGTCCCACATAAAGAAAGTCAGTAAAACGTCATTCTTCCACCTCAGAAACATAGCCAAAGTAATGCCGGTTATAAATGGAAAGGATGCTGAAAAACTGGTCCATGCTTTTATCTCCAGCAGACTGGACTACTGTAATGCACTCCTTACAGGTCTCCCAAAAAGCAGCACAGACAGACTTCAGCTGATTCAGAACTCTGCAGCTAGGTTATGAACCAAAACCAAGAAGAGAGAGCACATTACTCCAGTGTTGGTTTCCCTGCACTGGCTACCGGTAACCTACAGAATTGATTTTAAGATACTACTCCTCACGTATAAAGCTCTAAATGGAACCGGACCAAGTTACATTGCAAACTCACTGATCAATTATGTACAAACTAGAACACTGAGGTCATCAAACGCAGGGTTACTAGCGAATCCCAGAAATATTACAAAGAAAATGGGGGACGCAGCCTTTACTATGCACCAAAGTTATGGAATACAATTCCAAAAGACATTAGAGAAGCCAGTTCACTGAATATATTTAAAACCAAATTAAAAACATTTTTATTCTCATTAGCCTTTGAAAGGAGATAAAAATGGGGTCACAATTCAGGAACCAGGAATGTGCGGTTTTTCATTTTGTAATGGGACTAGTACAAAGGCTGAACCCAAATGCCAGACCAGAACGCAGATGACCAATTGAGAGTGTTTATTAAACACAATCACAGTAGTAAAAACACAGCACAGAATAGTTAACACATCTGTGAAGGCGTGTGATTCTGGACTCTTCGTCCGGGCTGTGAACGGGGAATATGGATGGTCAGCACGGCCGAGCCGGAGGATTCCCGTCAACACCCCGACTAGGGCAAAACAGAGGATAGTCAAAAAACAAGCCAGGTCATACACAGGAGGGCAATTCAGGAGGCAACGGGACATGAGGGAAAGGCTACTCACGGTCAGGGTCCAGGCGAGGGTCGAAACACAAGGTAACACGTTGGAGGCTGAGGTAGTCAGGGAATAGGCAGAATCAGAAGTCGAAGTACGAACCAGGTCAGAACCAGACGAGCAGGCAGAATCAGTGGTCGGAAGGCAAAACGGGTCAAGAACGGGCAGACAGACTGACAGGTATCCAAAAACGCTGGTAAGTGAGCACACAAAGGTAGAACACAAACTGGCAAAGGAACAGGGGAAAACACAGGGTTTAAATACACAAGAGGGAGGGAAGACAATAGGACACAGGTGGAGACAATCAGGGAGGAGTCAGGTAATCAGGAGCAGGTGAAACAATCAAGGAGGGGAAGTAAAGACACCAGACATGACACAAGAGGGAAACTTAACAAAATAAAACAGGAAATGACAGAGAAAACAGAAAAGACAGACACAGTCTGGGAGCAGACATGACAGTACCCCCCCCCTCTAGGGGACGGCACCGGACGGCCCAGGAACCTCCGGGTGGCGGTGATGGAAGTCCCGGATCAGGTCCGGGTCCAGGATGTAAGAGGCGGGCACCCAGGAACGCTCTTCAGGGCCGTATCCTTCCCAATCCACCAAGTATTGAAATCCTCTTCCCCGGCGACGGGCCGCTAGGAGCCGGCGAACAGTGTAGGCTGGACCTCCATCAATGATCCGGGGTGGCGGTGGTGGCTGGGTTGGAGGGACTAACCGGCTCTCCTTAGCCGGTTTAACTTGACTCACGTGGAAGGTTGGGTGTATCCTCATGGTCCTAGGTAGCTTCAGGCGAACAGAGACAGGATTAATAATTTTTGAAATAGGAAATGGGCCCACGAACCTGGGTGCCAATTTGCGGCTCTCCACCCTCAAGGGAAGATGACGGGTTGACAGCCACACACGTTGGTCGCGCTGGTAGACCGGGGCTGGAGTCCTGTGCCGGTCCGCAGCTGTCTTGTAGACCCCCGAGGCCTTCAACAGAGCTTGTCTGGCGCGAATCCAGGTCCTTTTGCATCTCCTTATCAAGGCCAGAGCTGAGGGGACACTGGCGTCCTTCTCCAGGGCTGGGAACAGAGGAGGTTGATAACCACAAACTACATGAAAAGGAGACAGACCAGAAGAAGCACAGGGTAGCGAATTGTGGGCGTATTCGACCCAGATCAGCTGGCGGCTCCAGGAAGCAGGGTTGTGGGAGGCCAAAACTCTAAGACCGGCCTCCAGCACCTGATTGAGCCGCTCAGTCTGACCGTTTGACTGTGGGTGATAGCCCAAGGACAGACTAACAGAAGCCCTGATGAGGGAACAAAAAGCACGCCAAAAACGTGCAACAAACTGAGGACCTCTGTCCGAAACAATGTCTCTGGGAAAACCATGTAATCGACAGACATGATATAACATGGCCTCTGCTGTCTCCTTAGCAGAGGGGAGCTTAGGTAGTGGGACGAAGTGAGCCATCTTAGAAAAACGGTCAACAATGGTCAACACAGTGGTATTTCCATCTGACGGGGGCAGCCCCGTCACAAAGTCTAGTGACACATTAGACCAGGGTCTACTGGGAACAGGTAGAGGGTGTAATTGACCAACCGGGGGTTTATTGGAGGTCTTACACGCAGCACAGACGGGACAGGCAGCGACGTACTCCGCCACTTCTTTCTCCAAAGCGGGCCACCAGAAGCGCTGTTTAATAATGAACGCAGTCCGCTGGACTCCCGGGTGACATGTCAGCCTGGATGTGTGAGCCCAGTGGATGACCTGCGGGCGGAGGTGATCAGGAACAAACAGGCGGTCTGGCGGAACGCCAGCCGGGATGTCACAATCACGTAATGCATTAATAACAGACTTTTCAATCTCCCACTGCACCGCCCCCACCACACAGGTCTCAGGGAGGATAGGTCCTGGTTCAGAATCTGAATTGACAGGCATAAAGAGTCTGGACAAAGCGTCAGGTTTCACATTTTTAGAACTAGGCCGATATGACAGTGAAAAATTGAATCGTGTAAAGAACAGAGCCCACCTGGCCTGACGGGAGTTGAGTCTCTTTGCAGACCGCAGATACTCTAGGTTTTTGTGATCCGTCCAGATCATGAATGGTATTTCGGTTCCCTCCAGCCAGTGGCGCCATTCCTCCAGGGCCACCTTGATGGCTAGCAACTCCCTGTTGCCGATGTCAGTTACTTTCCGCTTTGGACAGTCTCCTGGAGAGGAAAGCGCACGGGTGAAGTCTGTTGTCCTTTGGAGAGCGTTGAGAAATGACTGCCCCGACCCCCAGATCAGAGGCGTCCACTTCCACGACGAACTGACGAGCTGGATCCGGAACCGACAGAATGGGGGCCGAGGTGAACGCCCTTTTCAGCTTCACAAACGCTGCGTCTGCTTCGGGGTTCCATCTGAAAACGGACTTGGGAGAGGTTAGAACATGCAAAGGGGCAGCCACACTGCTGAACCCCCTAATGAACTTCCTGTAGAAGTTAGCGAATCCAAGGAATCTCTGGACATCCTTACGACTGGTGGGCGTGGGCCAATCCCTGACAGCACTGACCTTGTCTGGGTCCATCTGGACACTCCCCTCTGCGATGATGAAACCCAGAAAGGAAACAGACGGGCGGTGAAACTCACACTTCTCAGCTTTTACAAACAGTTGGTTTTGGAGAAGTCTTTGGAGCACCTGGCGGACATGCTGGACATGTGACTCCTCATCCGGGGAAAAAATAAGAATATCATCCAGATACACAAATACAAAAACATTGAGCATGTCACGTAACACGTCATTGACTAAAGCTTGGAAAACAGCGGGGGCGTTAGTGAGACCAAACGGCATCACTAAGTACTCATAGTGTCCACTGGGGGTGTTAAAGGCAGTCTTCCACTCGTCCCCTTCTCTGATTCTCACCAAGTGATATGCGTTACAGAGGTCTAACTTGGTGAATACTTTGGCCCCGTGTAATAGTTCGAATGCTGAAGACATGAGGGGTAACGGATATCTATTACGGATGGTAATGTCATTAAGGCCACGATAGTCAATACAAGGGCGTAGCGTCTTATCCTTCTTGTCGACGAAGAAAAACCCTGCCCCGGCTGAAGATGAGGATGGACGAATCAGGCCGGCCGCCAGGGACTCATCAATATACTTCTTCATTGCGGCCGTCTCTGGGCCAGACAGAGAATACAGCCTCCCCTTAGGGGGGCAGGTACCAGGACGCAAATCAATGGCACAGTCATACGGTCTGTGAGGGGGCAGCGCAGTAGCGCGTGACTTATTAAATACCTCTTTAAGGTCGTGATAACACTCGGGTACCTTACTAAGAGCAGGGAACACCGTCTCCTGCTCCTCCGGAGAGATGACAGGAGCCACAGTGACCTGGACTGGCTTGGACGGAGGATCAGGATTCCGGACCCCCTTACAACAGGAACCACACCCCTCTCCCCAAGCTTGGACCTCCCCCGTTTGCCAGTTAATACAGGGGTTATGGAAAGATAGCCAGGGGTGACCTAATATGAGAGGGTGAGAGTCAGAGTGGTAAATATGAAAACTGATTTCCTCAGAGTGACCATCTTTGAACCGGACAGTAACTGGTTGAGTCCGTTGAGTCACTCTACAGATAATATGATTGTCTAAAGCCCGCGCCTCCAGGGGCTTCAGAACCGGGAGCAGGCTGAGGTGGAGCTGCTTAACTAATCCTTCATCCATCAGATTAGCGTCTGACCCGGAGTCTATCAGGACTGGAAGCTGCAGAGACACAGAGTTAGAGCATACACAGACCAAGGGCTGAACACGAGAGGCGCTGGACACACAGAACGTTCTGCTCAAAAGAGAGTCCTCACCTGCCGTCATTCTAGGCTTAACTGGGCAGTTGCTGACTCGGTGCCCCTCCTGACCACAGTAAAGACACAGACCAGCCACCAGACGGCGTTGACGTTCCTCTGCCGACAGACGAGTCCGACCCACTTGCATCGGTTCCACTTTCGAACCCCCGCTGGACTCCGGTACTGGGTGAGGGGGTTCTGAGTGGGGCTTACTCACGGAGGGCTGGCGGTTCCATGATGGTTCTGGCTGCCAAAACGCCGACTGGTCAGTAACCCAAATAGCAGCCTCGATGACATCATCCAGTAAATGGAGTTCCTGCCGGAGCGCCATCTCACGACCAACGGTGCGGTTGAGACCGCTCTGGAACGCAGAGATCAAAGACTTCTCGTTCCATTCAGATTCTGCTGCTAGAGAACGAAACTCACTGATATACTGCCTAATGGGGCGATCTCCCTGCCTCAGCCTCATGAGTCTTTGACCGGCCTGTGGTCCACGGATAGGATGGTCATAAATTCTTTTAAGCTCAGCCATCAAACCCGAGGCTGACTGAGTGATGGGAGACCTTTGGTCATAGGCTGCGTTGAAAAGGCTTAAAGGAGGGCCTTCCAACAGGCTAGCAATATATGCAACCTTAGCTAACTCATTAGCAAAACGGCGGGGCTGGGAATCAAAAATGAGCTGGAGTTGTGTACAAAAATTACGGCAAGTATCAGGGTTACCTGTGTACTTAGATGGAGGTGGGATGTTGGGTTCCTCCAAGGCTTTAACGGGTGAGACAGAGTTAATGTTCTCGACTGGCGGGACCGGAGCAGAAGCCTGATTACGGGAAAACTGGGAAAACTGTGAGGACAGCTGAGTCATCTTGTCCACCAGGGAATGCAAAATCTGTTCATGTCCCCCCAGACGTTGCCCCTGGGACCTGACTGCCTCCTGGACCTGATCTAGGTCTGCTGGGTTCATTTTATTGGCCAGTTTGTACTGTAATGGGACTAGTACAAAGGCTGAACCCAAATGCAAGACCAGAACGCAGATGACCAATTGAGAGTGTTTATTAAACACAATCACAGTAGTAAAAACACAGCACAAAATAGTTAACACGTCTGTGAAGGCGTGTGATTCTGGACTCTTCGTCCGGGCTGTGAATGGGGAATATGGATGGTCAGCACGGCCGAGCCGGAGGATTCCCGTCAACACCCCGACTAGGGCAAAACAGAGGATAGTCAAAAAACAAGCCGGGTCATACATAGGAGGGCAATTCAGGAGGCAACGGGACATGAGGGAAAGGCTACTCACGGTCAGGGTCCAGGCGAGGGTCGAAACACAAGGTAACACGTTGGAGGCTGAGGTAAACAGGGAATAGGCAGAATCAGAAGTCAAAGTACGAACCAGGTCAGAACCAGACGAGCAGGCAGACGAGGAACAGGCAGAATCAGTGGTCGGAAGGCAAAACGGGTCAAGAACGGGCAGACAGACTGACAGGTATCCAAAAACGCTGGTAAGTGAGCACACAAAGGTAGAACACAAACTGGCAAAGGAACAGGGGAAAACACAGGGTTTAAATACACAAGAGGGAGGGAAGACAATAGGACACAGGTGGAGATAATCAGGGAGGAGTCAGGTAATCAGGAGCAGGTGAAACAATCAAGGAGGGGAAGTAAAGACACCAGACATGACACAAGAGGGAAACTTAACAAAATAAAACAGGAAATGACAGAGAAAACAGAAAAGACAGACACAGTCTGGGAGCAGACATGACACATTTTTATTTTATTTTATTGTATTTCTGTTTTTATTTTTTATTTTACTGTATTTCAAATTTCATCTTATTTCTTGCACTTCAAAAATTCTATGTATAATCACATATTTTAATGTGCGCTGCTTTTATTTTTATTTTATTGTATTTCTCTCACATTTCATCTTATTTCTTGCACTTCAAAAATTCTATGCATAATCAAATATTTTAATGTGCGCTGTTTTTATATTTATTTTTATTTTATTGTATTTCTAATCAAATCTTAATGTATTTTAATATTGTATTTTTTTTCAATCAATGTGAAGCACTTTGGGCTACAATTTCTGTATGAAAGGTGCTATACAAATAAAGTTTATTATTATTATTATTATTATTATACTTTATTGTATTTTTTGCGAATGTTTTGTATATTTTATCACATTTATGTGTGTGGTTTTGTGTATTTTATCAATATTTTGTGGGTTTTTTGCATATTTTATTGTATTTTTTGCAAATGTTTTGTATATTTTATCACTTTTTTAGCGTATTTTTGGGAATTCACAACATGTGAGAGTAAACAGTGTTTTTTTTTCTCTACTGTTCTTTTCTCTTCCACTGGGGGTCCACAGGGGTGCGTCCTCTGCCCTCTTTTATTTATGTTGTACACCAGTCAGTACCAAACTCAACACCATGTCCTAAAGTCCACAGAAGACTCAGTGACTGTGTCTGTTCTCAGGGATGATGACCCTGATCTTAACCCTGTAGGGTCTGAATTCACACGTCCTTTTGAAACGTGAGTGTGTCCAAAACCAAAGGGATGATTGGAGATTTGAGGCAGAATCCTCCAGTCTTCTTTCTGTTCTGTTGTCATTAATTTGCATCAGGTCACAGATCCAGTGTTCCTAAATGTCCGACCAATAGGAGGAGGAACTCTGTGGTTTTGGTTCCATTGTTCTGCTGAAGGACTCTTTGTAATGTTGATGCTGTTGTCTTTAATAGTCTATTGATTGTATTTATTGTTGGTTTGTTGTCTGTGTGATACTGCTGGACCCTCAGGGATAATAAAGTTTACCTTAACCTAAGTGTTAAGGTCATAAGGGGGTGTGTCCTTGGTATTGGTGCATTTTCCACTCTTTTGGTATTATTATTATTATTATTATTATTGTTGTTGTTGTTGTTGTTGTTGTTGTTGTTTATTGTATCTGCTCTTCTGTTTCTGTCAGATTTGTGTCTCTGTCCTTTTGTTGATTCAGTCTCAGATATTTTCAGTACTTGTGTGTGTCATTGATCCAAAATGGCTGCTGTTGTATTTCTGTATTTCATCTGAAACCTTTCCTGTGTCCCATTAATATAAATAAATGTAAACCAAACCCAAACCTGCCCAGGGTGGACCTCCTGCAGTCGAACTGTCCTGTTTCACAGTCTGTTGGAGGTCAGCACACTCTGCTGCTCAATAGTGCTCATTCCACTGGTCACACGTCACTTCCGGTATTACTGAGTTCAGCGTGGTTATTATTATTATTATTATTATTATTATTGTTATTATTAATAATAATAATAATAATAATAATAATAATAATAATAAATGGTCTTATTATTTGTAATCAGTATAGCTCATTCTATTTGAATAAATATTTGAGGAAAAAAGCACTTCCGGTCTTTAGTTGTTTTTTATCGTGTATTGTATTTTGGAACGGAGCGGAAGTGTCGTGACTGACCCGGAAGTGCTTTTCTTAAAATGGCGGCCGCCAGAGTGGAGCGGTGTATGTTTTAGTGTTAAATCTGGTGAAAGCTGCACCGTCTGGACCAGAACACCTCCTGTTTGAAGGTCAGTACACACTCACATCAGCTTTACAAACGACCGACGAGTTTAATGTCCACTGGAACCTGCAGTTATAGACATGAAGTTCAACCTGTGTCCGTTTATCTGTGGAAAAGTGTGTTGTGCTGAATTCTACTCCCTGCCGAAAACTGCTTCCCCTTCCTAAGTCAGACATAAAGAGGTCAAAGGTCACCAAATTCACCCTGTCACACCAGAACAACTCCTAATATGAGCTGTTAAAGTCAGTTCACTGCTGTAGCTTCACAGGATCGTTCTGAAGGGGAGACAGTTTACGGCAGTACCTGGGGCAGAATTCTGCTCCCTGCCGTAAACTGCACCTCCAGCCGCAGGTGAGGCAGTTTACGGCAGTTCCTGGGGCAGAATTCTGCTCCCTGCCGTAAACTGCACCCCCAGCCGCAGGTGAGGCAGTTTACGGCAGTACCTGGGACAGAATTCTGCTCCCTGCCATGACAACAGAATACCAGGATCTGCTCACTCTTTATAGGTGATGTTCATTTTATGGGAGAAAAATGTACAAATAAATTCTTGCGTGGTGCCCTCACATGTCATCTTTTCCCCTCTTTTCCCCTCACCACTGAAACGGAAAAATGTATGAAAAGATTTTCCTAAAGAAATTCTCATCAGGATTAGAACCAGATACCTGACTCTACCCATACCCCCAAAAGACAAAAAAACTCATTAGAAAACACTAAATGATATCTATCCTTGCAATGACTTTATGAGACAAAGATTTAATGTTGAGAAAAGTAATTGTGTTTTTGTGAATTTGAAACTGAATCTTTAGAACATTTATTTTTGGACTGTTCATACACCAGGACGTTTAGGACAACATTTCAAAACTGGACGTCTGAGAAGGACAAACTGGAATATAAAGACATTACATTTGGAGTTAGACTGGAAAACAGAAAAGAGAAATTATGTAGAACACTTTGATTATTATGGCCAAACAATTTATACACAAATGTAGATTTGTAAAAAAAAACAAAAACCCACCACCACCACTGTTCTGAATTTACAAAAATGAAATAATAAACTTCAAAAAGACACTGAGATGTAAAAACCAAACCAACCTGGACTGTTTATGACAATTTGAATGTGCTGATTCCTGATTACACCTCTGACTTTATTTTGATATTTATTTTATTTTATTTATTTTATTTTAATTTATTTTATTTTATTTTATGATGTTCTTTATTAATATTGTTCTCTTAAGTTTGATAATGTTGCTCAGTCTGGAAAAAATAAGTATTTTTCTATGAAAGTGATTGAAAAGTATAACCAGATTTTGATTAATAAAGTTGGAGAAAAAAAAAAAATTCTGCTCCCTGCCGTAAACTGGACCCCCAGCCACAGGGGATGCAGTTTACGGCAGTATCTGTTTATATTGTTATTAGGGATATAACAATATGAAAATTCCATATCACGGTTATCATTATTATCACAGTTATCATTATTATCATGGTATTATTGAAATTGTGCTCAAAATGTTCAGAAAGTACTAATACACACACTGAAATAATTTAACCAAGTTGTATTTAAAAAAAAAAACAAAAAAGCACAACTTCATCTATGCCAGGGGTCGGCAACCCACGGCTCTTTCATCCTTCTGTTGCGGCTCTGCGTGGCTTGGGAAAATAAATTATAAGTGTCCGATTGAAGTGTATGTTATTTGTCTCAAAAACGTGTATCATGTCTTCTTATTAAGTCAAAGTTTTTAACTTCTTTCTTCAGACCTTGTGCTGTTTCGGTGATCAGCATTCGCCTTCTTCAGAGACGTTTGACAGCACTTGACGTGTCAGCCGGCAGCCGGCATGCGCGGAATGCCCTGCGACACCAAAACTGCACAATATCTGAACAAAGTATTTTATTTGTGTTTGTTTAATTGTAGTTGTAAATTGTAAGATTATTGTGATCTCGAAATATTAAAATAAAATTATATATATATATATATATATATATATATATATATATATATATAGCATTATTTTTCGTCGCTCAAAATACGCGTCAGACTCTCCGACAGCCCGCCAAAATGCCGTACATTTATGGAGACTTTCAACCCCAGGTAGGCCAAGTATGGAGAAATCTAAGAAAAGAAAAATATCTGAAGAAAATAGAACATTTAATGATGCCAGGTGCCATGGCACGACCACGGTGCTGCGGCGCACCTCGGGCCAACGCTAGGTGCCGTGGCACTGCAGTACTACGGCTCGGTGCCAGGTGCCGTGGCACCGCGGTACCAGGGCTCAGTGCCGGGTGCCGTTGCACCGCAGTACCACTGCTCGGTGTCAGGTACCATGGCACCGTGGTGCCACAACTGGGTGCCACCGGTGCCGCCGCACCACCGGCACCTCGAGCCGAGGCACCAGCCATGGTACGGCGGTGCAACGGCACCGAGGTGCGCCGTGGTACCGGTAAAATCGTTGTATAAGCTGCGTCGGAGTATAAGCCGCAGTGTTTAAAGTGTGGGAAAAAAGTAGCGGCTTGTAGTCCGGAATTTACGGTATATATAGGCTAACATCTTCATCTCAGATGTCAAAAAGAGTTTGCGGCTCCCAGTGTTGTCTTTTCCGGGAAACCAGGTCGAAATGGCTCTTTGAGTGTTAAAAGTTGCCGACCTCTGATCTATGTCATCTGTCTATTTTTTTTCCCCCTTTAACCTACTATAAAAACATAAAAGGACAAAAAACACACAAAAAATAAAATCCGATTTGAAAAATGTACATAATTTCTTGCATAAATAGCACACAGATGTTTAACGAAACTTTTTGCAGACTTTAAAAGTGAATATTGGTTCAAATATTAGGTATAAAAAATTAAAACTAATAAATTCAAATTATACTCATATTTGACATTAAAGCAGATCTTTACATAGGGCTTTTTCCCTTAAGAGTGCCGTAATCAAACACAGTTATCATGAGAATTAGAATTTAAACGCTAATACTAACCGTCTGTGATTTTACCACTGTTTATCGATATACCGGTAATCGATACATCCCTAATTTTTCTATATTTATTGTGTTGTGTATCTAAGATTTAACTTTAGACAGTTTTATTTACCTTACAGTTGCACATTCTTTGATATCAAACAGACAAAAAACAGAACTGTAGTTTTGTCCTCTTCACGGCTGAGTTAGGAAGGAGGAGCAGGTTTCAGCAGGAAGTCGACTTCAGCACAACGCCCTGCACTGAACTCAGAGGGGCATTAGACTGGGTTTATCATAATAATAAAAATAATAATAATACATTTTATCTGTATAGCACTTTTCATCAAACTCAAAGAGACTTTACATGCAGTAGACAAAAACAGAACCAGACAGATTAGAAACAGATGAACAGCAGGTGCAAAGGCAGGTGTATGAATAGAAAACAGTTCAACAGAAGACTTTAGGATGAAACACTCAAAACAATCTGAAATAAATGAGTTTTCAAAAGGGATTTAAAGGTGTTTGGGTAGGAGCAGTGTCGGAAAGGAGGTGGGAGGGGCTTCCAGAGGGGTGGAGCTGCGATGGACAAAGCTCTGACCCCCCAGGTTTGGACTTATCAGACTGGAAAAGGAGGAAGAACCCTGAAAGCTGGACTAGTTACAGACTGAACTCCTGGATGTCCACTTTAAGTCCACTTTAGGTCCAGTTTAAGTCCACTTTAGGTCCAGTTTAAGTCCACTTTAGGTCCAGTTTAAGTCCACTTTAGGTGCACTTTAGGTCCAGTTTAAGTCCACTTTAGGTGCACTTTAGGTCCAGTTTAAGTCCACTTTAGGTGCACTTTAGGTCCACTTTAGGTGCACTTTAGGTCCAGTTTAAGTCCACTTTAGGTGCACTTTAGGTCCAGTTTAAGTCCACTTTAGGTGGACTTTAGGTCCAGTTTAAGTCCACTTTAGGTGCAGTTTAAGTCCAGTTTAGGTGCACTTTAGGTCCAGTTTAAGTCCACTTTAGGTGCACTTTAGGTCCAGTTTAAGTCCACTTTAGGTGCAGTTTAAATCCACTTTAGGTGCACTTTAGGTCCAGTTTAAGTCCACTTTAGGTGCACTTTAGGTCCAGTTTAAGTCCACTTTAGGTGCACTTTATGTCCAGTTTAAGTCCACTTTAGGTGCACTTTAGGTGCAGTTTAAGTCCACTTTAGGTGCACTTTAGGTCCAGTTTAAGTCCACTTTAGGTGCAGTTTAAGTGCACTTTAGGTGCACTTTATGTGCAGTTTAAGTCCACTTTAGGTGCACTTTATGTCCAGTTTAAGTCCACTTTAGGTGCACTTTAGGTCCAGTTTAAGTCCACTTTATGTCCAGTTTAAGTCCACTTTAGGTGCACTTTAGGTCCAGTTTAAGTCCACTTTAGGTGCAGTTTAAGTCCACTTTAGGTGCACTTTAGGTCCAGTTTAAGTCCACTTTAGGTGCAGTTTAAGTCCACTTTAGGTGCAGTTTAAGTCCACTTTAGGTCCAGTTTAAGTCCACTTTAGGTGCACTTTAGGTCCAGTTTAAGTCCACTTTAGGTGCAGTTTAAGTCCAGTTTAGGTGCACTTTAGGTCCAGTTTAAGTCCACTTTAGGTGCACTTTAGGTCCAGTTTAAGTCCACTTTAGGTGCAGTTTAAATCCACTTTAGGTGCACTTTAGGTCCAGTTTAAGTCCACTTTAGGTGCACTTTAGGTCCAGTTTAAGTCCACTTTAGGTGCACTTTAGGTCCAGTTTAAGTCCACTTTAGGTGCACTTTAGGTCCAGTTTAAGTCCACTTTAGGTGCAGTTTAAGTCCAGTTTAGGTGCACTTTAGGTCCAGTTTAAGTCCACTTTAGGTGCACTTTAGGTCCAGTTTAAGTCCACTTTAGGTGCAGTTTAAATCCACTTTAGGTGCACTTTAGGTCCAGTTTAAGTCCACTTTAGGTGCACTTTAGGTCCAGTTTAAGTCCACTTTAGGTGCACTTTAGGTCCAGTTTAAGTCCACTTTAGGTGCACTTTAGGTCCAGTTTAAGTCCACTTTAGGTGCAGTTTAAGTCCAGTTTAGGTGCACTCTAGGTCCAGTTTAAGTCCACTTTAGGTGCAGTTTAAATCCACTTTAGGTGCACTTTAGGTCCAGTTTAAGGCCACTTTAGGTGCACTTTAGGTCCAGTTTAAGTCCACTTTAGGTGCACTTTAGGTCCAGTTTAAGGCCACTTTAGGTGCACTTTAGGTCCAGTTTAAGTCCACTTTAGGTGCACTTTTGGTCCAGTTTAAGTCCACTTTAGGTGCACTTTAGGTCCAGTTTAAGTCCACTTTAGGTGCAGTTTAAGTCCAGTTTAGGTGCACTTTAGGTCCAGTTTAATTCCACGTTAGGTGCAGTTTAAATCCACTTTAGGTGCACTTTAGGTCCAGTTTAAGTCCACTTTAGGTGCACTTTAGGTCCAGTTTAAGTCCACTTTAGGTGCACTTTAGGTCCAGTTTAAGTCCACTTTAGGTGCAGTTTAAGTCCAGTTTAGGTGCACTTTAGGTCCAGTTTAAGTCCACTTTAGGTGCAGTTTAAATCCACTTTAGGTGCACTTTAGGTCCAGTTTAAGTCCACTTTAGGTGCACTTTAGGTCCAGTTTAAGTCCACTTTAGGTGCAGTGTAAGTCCAGTTTAGGTGCACTTTAGGTCTGGTTTAAGTCTGGTTTCAGTCCACCTTCTGTCCATCAGAGTAAAGGTCAAAGGTCACAGCTGGTGCAGTTGTCTCAGTGTCCAAATGTTGTGTTTTTCAGGTTAAAGGACAAAGAGGACGGATACCATGGCTCACATCACCATCAACCAGTACCTGCAGCAGGTGACCCCTGACCTCTGACCCCTGACCTCTGTTCCTTTGTTTGTTTGTTTGTTTGTATTGCTCTTCTTCCTTCTTTCGGCCTCTGCTTCCTGTGGCTGTGGTTTCAGTCTTGTTACCATGGTAACCCGTCTCCGTCCCCTCAGGTTTACGAGGCCATCGATAACCGTGACGGTGCGTTCTGTGCTGAGCTGCTGTCATTCAAACACCCTCATGTGGCCAACCCTCGACTCCAGGTCAGCCCCCCCCCCCTCAGGTAGGCCCTTCCCCAGGTGACGCTATGATCACATGACTCTGTGTGTTGCAGTTGTCCAGTCCAGAGGAGAAGTGTCAGCAGGTCCTGGAGCCGCCCTATGACGAGATGGTCGCCGCCCACCTCAGGTAACGTGGCCCCCTGTGGCCCTCAGGTGGGTGGGCCCCGCCCCCTGCGCCCCTCAGGTGGGTGGGCCCCGCCCCCTGCGGCCCTCAGGTCAGGGTGTATTGGTAACCCGTGTGTCCGTCCGCAGGTGCACCTACGCCGTGGCCAACCATGACTTTGTGGAGGCGTACAAGTTCCAGACTCTGGTGGTTCAATATCCTTTAACTCAGACCAGATCAGTGCTTACCCACAATGCACCAGTGTTGTCCTTGACCCTACACGTCCTTCCTGAGGGCCTTCCAGTCGCATAAGGAGGAGAACTGGTGAGCACCGCTGGGGGGCGGGGTCAGGGGGAGGGGTTTAGTGTGCGGTGCAGTAACTGTGTGTGTGTTCAGGGCTCTGCCGCTGATGTTCGCCGTCACACTGGACCTGAGGATCTTCGCCAACAACGTGAGAACACACACACACACACACACACACACAGACAGACACACACACACACACACACACAGACAGACACACACACACACACACACACACAGACAGACACACACATACACACACACACACACAGACACACACACACACACACACAGATCCAGTGTGACCTTTGACCTCTTGTCCAGGCAGAGCAGCAGCTGCAGAAGAAGGGCAAAGGTCAACCAGGAGAGATGATGGAGAAGGCAGCAGAGCAACTGATGAGCTGTTTTAGAGTCTGCGCCAGCGACAAGTACTAATACACACAAAGTACACTGTACTAATACACACACAGTACACACAGAATACACAGAGTACACACACAGTACACACAGAGTACACACTGTGAATATCTCTAAATGTGTGTATAAAATAGATGTGGAAGCAGACAGGAAAACCAAACATATACACAAACCCTGAACCAGAACCAGGTACTGGTCTTGACCTAAACCAGGCCCAGGTGTGTTTCCATATTTACCCATAATCCTCTGGGTCAGTAGACTCTCAGTTTGGTTTGTGTCTTTTCAGTCGCGCAGGGATCGAGGACTCAAAAAAATGGGGGATGATGTTTCTGAGTAACCAGCTCTTCAAGATCTACTTCAAGGTAGGGGCCTGGCCCCGCCCACAGACCAGAATCACTATAGCAACCTCCTCCCGCCCCTCCCACCTCCTTCTGACGGCTGTGGTTGTCCTGTTGTGTTCTAGATCAATAAGCTGCACCTGTGTAAACCTCTGATCAGAGCCATCGACAGCTCCAACCTGAAGAACGACTACAGCCCCGCCCAGAAGGTCACCTACAGGTACTACGTAGGCCGCAAGGCCATGTTCGACAGCGACTTCAAACCAGGTAACGACAGTGGGCGGGGCCGCTGATGAGTGCACATGAACCACAGAAGAAGAGCCGCATTAACAGGCTGTCCCTGTTTTCAGCTGAGGAGTGTCTGTCCTACTCCTTCCACCACTGCCACCGCTCCAGCCAGAAGAACAAGAGAATGATCCTCATCTACCTGCTGCCCGTCAAGATGCTGCTGGTCAGAACCGGACACTTTACACAGGCTTTACGCAGGCTTTACGCATGCTGTACACCTGCTTTACACAGGCTTTACACCTGCTTTACACAGGCTTTACGTACACTTTACGCACACGTTACACCTGCTTAATGCACGCTTTACGCACGCTTTATGCACGCTTTACACCTGCTTTACGTACACTTTACGCACACGTTACACCTACTTAATGCACGTTTTACACCTGCTTTATGCACACTTTACACCTGCTTTACGCAGGCTTTACACCTGCTTTACACAGGCTTTACGTACACTTTACGCACACGTTACACCTGCTTAATGCACGCTTTACGCATGCTTTATGCACGCTTTATGCACGCTTTACACTTGCTTTACACACACTTTATACCTGCTTTACACACACTTTACACCAGCTTTGCACCTGCTTTGCACCTACTTTACACCTGCTTTACACCCGTTTTACACCCGCTTTACACCTGCATTATGCACACTATACACCTGCTTTACGCACACTTTACACCTGCTTTACACACACTAAACACCTGCTTTACCCCGTTGTACGCACACTGTACACCTGCTTTACGCACACTTTACACCTGCTTTGCAACTGCTTTACACCTGCTTTATGCACACTTTACACCTGCTTTACACATGCTTTACACCTGCTTTACACACTTTACACCTGCTTTATGCACACTTTACACCTGCTTTATGCACACTTTACACCTGCTTTATGCACATTTTACACCTGCTTTACGCACACTGTACACCTGCTTTACACCGGATTTACACACACTTTATACCTGCTTTACGCACACTAAACACCTGCTTTACACCTGTTTTACGCATACTTTACACCTGCTTTACGCACACTTTACACCTGCTTTGCAACTGCTTTACACCTGCTTCACGCACACTATACACCTGCTTAATGCACACTTTACACCTGCTTTATGCACACTTTACACCTGCTTTACACCTGCTTTGCACCTGTTTTACACTTGCTTTACGCACGCTTTACACCTGCTTTACACACGTTACACCTGCTTTACGCACACAATACACATACTTTACACCTGCTTTAAGCACACTTTACTCCTGCTTCATGCACACTTTACACCTACTTACACCCATTTTACGCCTGCTTTACACACACTTAATACCCTCTTTCCACCCACTTTACCCTCCTCTAAGGCTCCCTTAACATCCTTTTCAGGGTCACATGCCGACTCCTCAGCTCCTGAAAAAATATGACCTCATGCAGTTCTCCGACGTTACCAAAGCTGTGAGGTAAAGTGGGGGCGGGTCTCCAGGAAGTGACCTCACAGTGTTGTGAAAGCACTCTGACAGGTATCGTCTGTGTTTTTTTGTGCCAGCGAGGGGAACCTGCTGCTGCTGCACAACGCTCTGACCAAACATGAGACCTTCTTCATCCGCTGTGGGATCTTCCTGATCCTGGAGAAGCTGAAGATCATCACCTACAGGAACCTGTTCAAGAAAGTGTGAGTGGGAGGGATCTGCTGAACCGGGTCTGGGTCCAGGTTCAGGTTCAAGAAAGTGTGAGGGGTCTGCTGAACTGGGTCTGGGTCCAGGGTCAAGAAAGTGTAACTGGGTCCACTGAACTGAGTCTGGGTCCAGGGTCCAGGTTCAAGAAAGTGTGAGTGTAAGGGGTCTGCTGAACCGGGTCTGGGTCTGGGTCCAGGGTCCAGGGTCAAGAAAGTGTGAGTGGGTCTGCGGAATTGGGTCTAGGTCCAGGTTCAGTAGAATCTTATAGGGGTGGTTCAGTCCAATAATCACGGCTCAACAATGACAAATGAAAAAGACACTGTGTGTTCTAGACAAGGAAGTACAATTACACCATGAAAAGGTTTGTATCCAAAAAACCTGTCATCTAAAAATAGGAATAACATGAGCAACCTGAAATTTAATGATTAAAAAGCTGTAACCTAAAAACTGAAAGGAACATGAAGAACATGAACAGTGTGTGTATGTGTTCTGGCGTTAATGGTGGGGGGTGTCCCGGGGGGGGGGGGGGGGGGGGGGGGGCGGTCCTGAAGGGGCTGTTGGTGGATATGGGATGGAGTCCAGGTCCTGGGTCGTAGTAATGCGTGTTGCCTTCAGGTCCCTCTGTCCTGGGTCGTTCTAATGTGTTCTAATGCGTGTTGCCTTCAGGTACCTGCTGCTGAAGACCCACCAGCTGCCTCTGGATGCCTTCCTGGTGGCTCTGAACATGATGCAGGTGGAGGACGTGGATGTGGACGAGGTGCAGTGTATCCTGGCAAACCTCATCTACATGGTGAGTCCAGACCCCCCTGACCCCATGGGGGTACACTAGGGTGGTACTGACCCCATGGGGGTACACTAGGGTGGCACTGACCCCATGGGGGTACACTAGGGTGGTACTGACCCCATGGGGGTACAAAGCTGGTACTGACACACATTTAGATCCTGGACGTTGAAACCAACCACAGAAGAACTGATTTCTGTTACCCGCCTTACCCACTCTGTACCCACCTCACCCACCATACACTCACTCTGTACCCACCTCACCCACCATACACCCACTCTGTACCCACCTCACCCATCATACACCCACTCTGTACCCACCTCACCCATCATACACCCACTCTGTACCCACCTCACCCACCTCACACCCACTCCGTACCCACCTCACCCACCATACACCCACTCCATACCCACCATACACTCACTCTGTACCCACCTCACCCACTCTGTACCCACCTCACCCACCATACACCCACTCCGTACCCACCTCACCCACCTCACACCCACTCTGTACCCACCTCACCCACCTCACACCCACTCCGTACCCACCTCACCCACCATACACCCACTCCGTACCCACCTCACCCACCATACACCCACTCCGTACCCACCATACACTCACTCTGTACCCACCTCACCCACTCTGTACCCACCTCACCCACCATTAGGGCTGCACGATTAATCGATTTTAAATCGAAATCGGATTTTTTAATCAGGACGATTTTTATAAAAGGGAAATCGTAAAATCGATTTCATCTTTCTTCTGCCTCCGGGCCGCACGCCTCCGCGGGCTACCGTAGGCTCTTCCTGTGACAGCAGTCTGTCACAGAAGTCCGTGTAATGACCACAGACATTAAATCTGTTAATGAGCCCGCAGTACTTATAGCAATATAAGCCGTGGCTTCACGCAGGGATCCCGCAATTGAAATATAGCGAGATGGGGATCACTCATCTTCCGTTGTCCCGGATCCGTACCGTACTGTCTTCTTCCGAACCGGGTCTGGGTCTCGGGGTCATCAGCCTCAGCAGAGGAGCCCACACAGCCCCCTGCCCACACACATCCACCAGCTCCAGGATAGAATCCCTCCAGTGTGTCCTGGGTCGGTCTGTTCCACACACAGATCCCTCAGTTTAAATAGAACCACATGTGGATCACTCATATTAACCTGGTCCACGCACGCACGACTGATGCCTGTCACTGACTGACACTGGGATCACTGCTGTGGACCAGATACCCAGAAAAGGGGGGGAAAAAAAAAACTCTTTTTTTTTTTTTTTTTTAATAATTAATTTAGTCCTCTTACTTGCCTAATTTTTCATTCACAAATGTAAGTTCTTTAACACAAAACCAAATATTATTTATATTTTGTAAGATGTTGAACTTTATTTAAAGCTGTTAGATAAATGTGGAAACAAAAAGGCTGTAAAAAACATAAGTATTTGCTCTGATTTGGACATTTTCTTATAGTGTATTCCCCCTGACAAACTTATGTTATTTTCTTGTTGTATACATTGTTTGTGTACTCTACTTCATTTTAAAGATTTAATGAAGAGAAAAAACAAAACAAAACTGTGGGTTCATCACGTGATCCCATCACAGCTTTGAGGTCAGAGCAGTGGCTTGCATTGTGGGCTGCTCATGAAAATGACATGCTGACTTCTGTTGCCTTTTCTAGTTATACCCAAAAATCGAAATAGAAATCGAAAATCGAGTTTTTAGAGGAAAAAAATCTGGATTTTTTTTTTTTGCCAAAATCGTGCAGCCCTACCCACCATACACCCACTCCGTACCCACCTCACCCACCATACACCCACTCTATACCCACCTCACCCACCATACACCCACTCTGTACCCACCTCACCCACCATACACCCACTCCGTACCCACCTCACCCACCATACACCCACTCTTCCAGTGTATTTGGTCTGACTCCCTCTCTTCTTCTTCTTCTTCTTCTTCTTCTCTTGTTTTTTTCAGGGCCATATTAAAGGCTACATTTCCCATCAGCACCAGAAACTTGTGGTCAGTAAACAGAACCCTTTCCCTCCTCTGTCCTCTGTGTCTTAGACTACGTTACCCACAATCCCATCTGGCACTGATGCTTCAGGTCTGCCTCAGTCATTGTTTTTTTGCTCATGTTTTTTCTTTTACACTGTTGTAAATGTTGAATAAAACACATGGTTTTTTGTACAAAGTGTTTCTATTGGAGTCACTTTATAAACCTGTGCAGGTGCATTGTGGGTATTGGAGTCTTTCTTCTACACTTTGGAGCACTGTTTGGTGGTTTCATGGACATTAATGTATGTGTTGAACAGGACATTTGAACTAATACAAACCTAGAGAAGCACTCAGAGAGCGCAGACCTCCACCAGAACAGATCTGTTTTGGTGTTCAGATCTGTTTCCCCCCCATCACCACCAAAATTTCATCATTTCTTCCTTGTGCCAGTATCAACATTTGCTGAAAATTTCATGAAAATCCATCCATAACTTTTTGAGTTATGTTCCTAACAAACAAACAAACAAACCTTTGCAAAAACATTATGTAACAAGAGACTGTTCTAAACTAAAGGTGGATCCAACTGGAGGAGAATCAGAGTCAATTTGAATTTTGGATGAATTTTGTAAAATTGTAGATGTTGTGACCTTGCTGTGACCTTGAACTTTGTCCTACTTGGACCAACATTTAATGGGTTGGTCCCAGGGCCTCGGCCTATCTGTGGGGAAGATTTGGAAAAGATGGATGGAAGAGTTTTACACTAAAGATGAGAACAAACACACACACAAACAAACACACAAAGCACACTACCTCCTGGAGGAGGACATAAAACTATCCCAGGACAAAGGAACGTCCAAACCAGACTGTAAATGAACACTGGTTCACATTTGGACCAGTTTGATCAGTTTGATGCATATTTTCCATTTCTACAGTTTAAATCTGAGTGCTCATTGGATTACATCTGATCAGGTGACATGTAATGAGGGGGGCGTGGCCTAATGAGAGGGGGGTGGTCACAGAATTATTCAATGGTTTAACTGGATCAAAGAAAAAGAAACACTAATTAACTGCCGAAGATTTACCAAAAATCCAGCATGAAGATCCTGAGAACCCATGGACCTGCAGAACCCAGACCCTGGAGAACCCATGGACCTCCAGTGGTGGACCCTTCCAGAACCTGGACCCTGACCCTGGAGAACTGACAAGGACAAGGGGTTCAGGTCTGAGACGTGGTCCGGGTAAGAAGGACTAGCCCTAACCCTGTTCCTGACCCAGTTGTATACATCAGAACCTACACACAGAAAACAGCCAGTCTTTGAAGTCAGGGTCAAACCCAGATCTATTGCAGTAGAACCCACACATGTAGACCAGAGCTGGGCCTTCTAGGACCCTGTGGTTGACTCTGAGTGGCCCCTGTAAGGTTCAGAAGACATGACAAAATAAATGGATTTTCTCATTTTACCTCATGTGTGGATTGAATGTGCATTGCTTTTATTTAGAAGTTGTGTTTTTTTCTATGTCACACATAAATGGTAAATGGACTGAACTTCTATAGAACATGTTCTCCACCTTCATGGCGCCCAAAGCGCTTTAACAGCGCTTCCTCACATTCACACACACATTCATCCACCACATAGGTATGTAAGGTATGTAAGTGATGCGTGCTACTGAGTTGACGTTGTCGTAAACAGGTTACAGGTGTCCAGGCGGCTTTCACCCCCAGACTGTCGACTATAAAAACAAAGGCAGATGAATGCAGCTTTTCCACCAGTATTTATTTCCTGCAGTCAGAGGTACAGCGCTGGCTTTGGTTTGAGCAGACCAGATGTTCAAAGGTTACAATTGGAGTTGAAATTATGAGATAAAACTTTCAGAGAAATAGAAAAACTTCAACAATGCTGAAATGGCGCAGATATCAAAAGATATGGTCGCTATGCAAAAAGCAACAAAGATTTTTTACCAAGTTTAACACATCCAGGGATGCATCAACCAGGAGCCCATTTGGAATATCCCACAAAATGACTAAAAACAGTCAGCTGTTCTCAGAGGGACAGTTTGGAAAACAGTGCCTGGTGGACTCTGCAGCAGTAAGGCTGAGTGTCCACTACATGGAACCAGCTGGACTGGACTGGACTGGACTCAGTATTCCCTCAGACCGTTTCCATCCCAGGATACTCCAGACTTTCCAGTACCTGGTTGTCATAGCGATGCGGTGCCTTATTTCCCGTTGTCTGTTCACAGTTGCTGATAAACTCACTGGTTGCCTGTTGTCTGGTCTGAATGTTTGCGTCTTCCACCACAGACTGAATCTGGACCGACCCTGGACCGACCCTGGTCTAGTTCATCTGTTCTCATGTGGATTCATGGAGCCACAGATTGACTGGAAAAGGGCGGGGCACAGAAAACTGTCTGACCAATCAGTGGTCTGCACTGTTTATACGGCAGAGTTCAGTATCGACTGGAACCTCAGCGGAGGAGAGACCAAAAAACTAGGACCAGGTACCAGATTCAAAAAACTAGTACCAGGTACCAGATTAAAAACACTAGTACCAGGTACCAGATTCAAAAAACTAGTACCAGGTACGAGATTCAAAAAATTAGTACCAGGGACCAGATAAAAAAAAACTAGTACCAGGGACCAGATTCAAAAAACTAGTACCAGGGACCAGATTAAAAAAACTAGTACCAGGGACCAGATTCAAAAAACTAGTACCAGATTCAAAAAACTAGTACCAGGTACCAGATTCAAAAAACTAGTACCAGGGACCAGATTAAAAAAAAATAGTACCAGGGACCAGATTCAAAAAACTAGTACCAGGTACCAGATTAAAAAAACTAGTACCAGGTACCAGATTAAAAAAACTAGTACCAGGGACCAGATTTAAAAAAATAGTACCAGGTACCAGATTCAAAAAACTAGTACCAGGCACCAGATAAAGAGACCTAGTACCAGGTACCAGATTTAAAAAACTAGTACCAGGTACCAGATTCCGGGTCCTTTTCGTAATGGAAACGCAAAAACGACAAGTCGAGTCGAGTCAAGTCGAGTTGGTACCACGCAGTGGAAACGCAGCATAATAGAACGACTGAAGAAGTGTTGAAATGTTCACATTTAGTTTCCATTGTTTTGGGACATTGTATTCAGTAAATGTCATCTTTTCTCAGATCAGCTTTTGTCTTTTTCGTGGCTCAGTTGTAACATCTACTCGTTCCAGTCTGACCAGCTGATCAGAACGCTGTTATTTCCTGTTTTATAGAAACAAACATAATTAATGTTCTACAGACTGCAGTTCAGCCTTTGGGTCTGACCCTCCAGATTATGATCTGGTTCTCATGTGGACCCAGGTCAAAAATAACTGCCCACCCCTGATGTAGAAGGGTCTACAGACCCAGACCGGCTCAGCCCTGACCCCAGGACCACGTGGACCAGGTGGACTGTTTGTTAGCGGTCCTCAGGGTAGTCTGTGACCTGGGGGGTCATGTGGTCTTGGGCCTCCTCCAGTCTGGGCTTGATCCAGTTCAGGTGCCGGGACACTTTGGTGTAGACCAGCCCGTCCCGGTCTCCGCAGCCTACGGGGGTCGACGTCAGGATCCCGGTCAGGTACACCACGCCCTGCTCCTCCGTGGCAACGGGAGTCCCCAGCAACAGGGTCCTGCAGTCCCCACCGCCGACCTCTGACCTCTGAGGGTCGGACCGTAGGCCACCAGAAGGTCCGGTGTCGGTGTTTGGGTCTGCCTGGGCCCCGGCTGGACCGGTCTGGGCTGGGGTCTGGTCCTTAGAGGGGTCATGGTACCTGATGAAGAGGAGGAGTCAGTATTGAACAGAGTTGAAGATGGTTGGACAAGAACAAGACTGAAGACCTGAGCAGTACCAGCAGAACCAGGACTGTCCAGTCCACAAGTGGTCTGTATCAGGTCCAGCAGGTTCTACTGAAGGACAAGGAAACTGGACCTTTCAGTCTCTTTTGGGTCAAATGTTTGTTTTGAATCAGGATTCTGTCAAATATTTGGGTTCAAGTAACAGGCCTACCTCTGGACCAGGGTTTGGGTCTGATCCTGGTTGTCCCTCTCAGTTCCACGTGGACTGGTTTGGGTTGGATCCTGGTGGTCCCTCTCAGTTCCAGGCGGACCGGTTTGGGTCTGATCCTGGTGGTCCCTCTCTGTTCCGCGTGGACCGGTTTGGGTCTGATCCTGGTGGTCCCTCTCGGTTCCGCGTGGACCGGTTTGGGTCTGATCCCAGTCATCCCTCTGGGTTCCAGGTGGACCGGTTCTGGTTTGCTGGTTCTGGTTCCTCATGCAGAACATTTTGTTGCTCAGTGGATGCGGGACGTTCAGGTCTTGCCGACACTCCTCCAGAGTCACGTAGACCGGGTCCTGGTTCCCACCGTGGGCTGGTCTGCTGGTGACCCCAGACCTCCCAGAATGCATCAGGATGTTCTCGCTGAAGTCCCTGGTGGGCAGGCACAGGTGTATGAGGGCGGAGCTAAAGCGGACTGGGTGGAGCAGGTGGAGCAGGGCCAGGTCGTAGTCGTGGCGGTGGACTTGGAAGCGGTCGTGGATCCGGATCGCCCGCACGGGGAAGGCGTACCTGTGGTTACCTAGGAAACAACAAACCCCTTAGAAGACCCAGGCCACGCCTCCTGGTGGAATTTGGACCTGATTTTTGGAGTTCCTACCGAAGCGCACAAACACGTCTGACGGTCGCACGGGCGGAGTCAGGGTGGAGACCAGGCACCGAGCGGACGACAGGACGGAGCGGTGGGTGAGGACCACGCCCCCACATAGCTCCTCCCCCCTGTGGTTCAGCAGCACCACCTACAGACAAAAACAAATGCACCTGTCAGATGGTACTGACGACTGGGATCAGGTGGGTCTACTTTTAAGACCAGGGGACCAGGTTTGATAGACCAGATAGGCCGGGTTCAACCCAAGACCAGTCCGGATGGTCTGGATGTGGATCAGGTCGTTTGTGGGTGGTACCTGAGGGCGGAGCTCACCTGCCAGGGACAGTTTCCATGGTGACAGGCAGACACCGTGGTGTTGACGTCAGGGAGTCGACCACAGGGAAAGGCCACTGAAGGGGGACAGAGGAAGTCCAGGGGTGAACCAGGGTCTAATCCCCCCCCGTCACAGAACACCCCCCCTACTGTTAAAAACCACACCCCCTACTGTGAAAAAACACACCCACTACTGTAAAGAACCACACCCACAACTGTCACAGCTGACCACAACACTGCAACAGACCACACCCCTACTGTCACAAACCACACCCCTGCTGTCACAAACCACACCCACTGCTGTCACAAACCACACCCACTACTGTCACAAACCACACCCACTACTGTCACAAACCACACCCCTACTGTCACAAACCACACCCACTACTGTCACAAACCACACCCGTACTGTCACAAACCACACCCACTACTGTCACAAACCACACCCACTACTGCAGGCATGTCCAAAGTCCGGCCCGGGGGCCAATCACGGCCCGCGGTCAGATTTTCTACGGCCCACAGCTTTGGTTTTAGAATGTATTCTTCATGGCCCGCTTGGACTGTTGAACAGACTACATGAATCATAAAAGGTTCCAAATGCAGTTTCTCCTTTCACCTCATGGTGGCAGCACCACTCTAACTCTATCTGGCTCTGTGACTTTGCCGTGAACCCTTTTCGCTAATTTCTAACCATGGTGCCTGTAAATAAAAAAACGAAAGTTGACAGTGAGGGCCGCCGCTTCCAGGAGAGATGGGAATTACAATTTTTTTTCACTGAAAATCGAGGAGATTGTGTTTGCCTAATTTTTCAAGAGACTGTTGCCTTGTTTAAGGAATTCAATGTAAAGAGACGCTAGCAGACAAAACATGCTAACGCAAACGACAAGTTAGCAGGGAGTGAGCGCTCCGAAAAAGTGAAGCAAATTCAAGCTGCTTTAAACTCACAACAGTGACTCTTCATGTGAACCTGGGAGTTCAATAAATTCGCCACCAAGGCAGGATACCAAGTTGCCAGGTTAGTTGCCTCTAACTGCTGGTGTTATGTACTTGTAGATGTGACACAAAATATGACTTTCTGAATGATTTTGTGAAAGACAAGAGTAAGAGTCATATGTTTTCATCTTAAACGTTAACAGACTTTGCATTACTGAGTAATATATGAGTAATGAGTACTCATATAAGTCATGTTTAAAATGAATGTGGGGTTAAGATTTTTATCAACTTGGATGTTTAAGATACTCTATACAGTTCGTTCTATGTTATCTGACTCCAGATGTGAAAGGAAGGCAGAATTGTTTTTTTTTTGTTTGTTTTTTTTTAATTTGTTCACACCTGAGTGGCCTAGATTTGGTTATATTGCCATTTTAAAAAAATGATATTGTGACAATGAAAATAAAATTGTTGTAGAACAGCGCTTTTATATGTAATTTTTACCGTTCAAAAAACATCCGAAGGGACCACTGGCCCCTGGCAATCTCCACATTATCAGATCTGGCCCTCTTGAAAAAAAGTTTGGACACCCCTGCACTACTGTCACAAACCACACCCCCCTCCTGTGTGTGTGTGTAACCTTGTGGTCTGCAGGTGCGTCCGTCGGTCTGTAGTTTGAATCCCTGCAGACAGGAGCAGCTGAAGGCGGAGCCTGACACCGTACACATCTGCTGACAGACGGTCGGACCTGCAGTCGGACACTGCAGCACCTCTGGAAGGGACCAAATATGGTCACTTACAAACATCTGGACTAGGTCTGTACTGAAGGGGGGGTGTACTGGGGGGTCAGGGGTTCTGACCTGGTTCGGTCTGCGGGGCACTGGCTGGTCCTCCTCGGTCCCCCGGTTCAGTCATTGGTCCCAGTTCACAGATCTGTCCGTAATGGGGGTCAGCGCAGGTGCAGCTGAACCCCCCCACCTGGTCAGTGCAGTTCCCCCCATGGAGGCAGGGCTTGGACTCACACTGGTCTCCATCTGAGCACCAAAAAGACCAATCAGAGCCCAGAAACAGGTGTAGACCATGAACAGGGGAACAGGTCCAGAATAAAGTCTGGGTTCTCACCAATGTAGACCGTCCAGAAGGAGTCCTGTGGAACCAGACCGACAGGAGGGACAGGGTCAGTTATCAGGTCCATGGGGTCTGTACTGGTCTGAGGTGGTCTGTAGTGGTCTGTGGTGGTCCTCACCGTCCTCTGGTCAGTAGCGGTCTGTTGCAGTCTGTGGTGGTCTTTAGTGGTCTGCAGTAGTCTGTAGTGGTCTGTGGTGGTCCATGTTGGTCTGTAGTGGTCTACGTTGGTCCATGTCACTCTGTGTCAGTCCTCTTACCATCCTCTGTGTGTCTTTGAAGTACTCTCGTTCCTCCTCGTAGTTGCAGTCTGTGGTGGTCTGTAGTGGTCCATAGTGGTCTGTAGTGGTCTTTGGTGGTCTGTGTCAGTCCTCTTACCGTCCTCTGTGTGTCTTCGAAGTACTCTCGTGCCTCTTCATAGTCACAGGTCTCTTCATAACACTCCCGTTCCAGGTTCCCCTGCAGGATCTCCTCCACCAGGAACAGGTTAGCCCGCTTGGACCGAAGGAAGACCTGATGGGCCTGAGGGGAGGAGCTTAGCACTGGAAAAGACCACACCCACAACTGAGACCACACCCACCACTGCAACAGACCACACCCCCAACTGTAAAGGACCACACCCTTCTACTGTCAAAGACCACACCTCCTGCTGTCACAGACTGCCACCAACTACAGACCAAAACCTACAGACCATCAACTACAGACCAAAAACTACAGACTGAAAACTACAGACCACAAACTGCAGACCAAAACCTACAGACCATCAACTACAGACTGAAAACTACAGACCACAAACTACAGACTGAAAACTACAGATCGCAAACTACAGACTTAAAAGTACAGACCACAAGCTACAGACCATCAACTACAGACCATCAACTACAGACCACAAACTGCAGACTGGAAACTACAGATCACAAACTACAGACTTAAAAGTACAGACCACAAGCTACAGACCATCAACTACAGACCATCAACTATAGACCACAAACTGCAGACTGAAAACTACAGATCACAATCTACAGACTGAAAACTATAGACCACAAACTACAGACCATCAACTACAGACCACAAACTACAGACTGAAAACTACAGACCACAAACTACAGACCATCAACTACAGACCACAAACTGCAGAGTGAAAACTACAGATCACAAACTACAGACTGAAAACTACAGACCACCAACTATAGACCACAAAATACAGACCACAAACTACAGACCACAGACCACCAACTATAGACCACAACCGAAAGACCATCAACTACAGACCACAGACCACCAACTATAGATCACAACCCACAGACCATCAACTACAGACCACAAACTACAGACTGAAAACTACAGACCACAAACTACAGACCATCAACTACAGATCACAAACTACAGACTGAAATCCAGAAACCACAAACTACAGACCAAAGACCACCAACTACAGACCATCAACTACAGACCACAAACTGCAGACTGAAAACTACAGATCACAAACTACAGACTGAAAAGTACAGACCACAAACTACAGACCATCAGCTACAGACCACAAACTACAGACCATCAACTACAGACCACAAACTGCAGACTGAAAACTACAGATCACAATCTACAGACTGAAAACTACAGACTACCAACTACAGACCATCTACAGACCACAAACTGCAGACTGAAAACTACAGATCACAAACTACAGACTGAAAACTACAGACCACAGACCACCAACTATAGACCACAAAATACAGACCACAAACTACAGACTGAAAACTACAGACCACCAACTATAGACCACAACCTACACACCATTAACTACAGACCACAAACTACAGACCATCAACTACAGATCACAAACTACAGACTGAAAACTACAGACCACCAACTATAGACCACAGACCACCAACTTCAGACCACAAACTACAGACCATCAACTACAGATCACAAACTACAGACAAAAAACTACAGACTACCAACTATAGACCACAGACCACAAACTACAGACCAACTACAGACCACAAACTACAGACTGAAAACTACAGACCACCAACTATAGACCACAGACCACCAACTACAGACCACAAACTACAGACCATCAACTACAGATCACAAACTACAGACTGAAAACTACAGACCACCAACTATAGACCACAGACCACCAACTAAAGACCACAAACTACAGACCACAAACTACAGACCACCAACTAACGACCACAAACTACAGATCACAAACTACAGACCACCAACTAAAGACCACAAACTACAGACAACCAACTACAGAGCACAGACTGCAGAGCACAGACTACAGACCGTAGATATTCAACTACAGACCACATTCCTCAGTTTTTAAAGGTTAAACTCCTTCTGTTAAAGTTCCCTCTCATCAGACAGTGGACTAAAGCCTTCAGAGGTCAAAGGTCAGAGGTCACAGTTCTTACCGTGTCCATGAACCTGAAGGAAACAGAGGAGGAGAAAAACAGAGGAACGACTGAAAAGAAGCATGATGAAAGACGACAGGACGACGACTGGACTGAGAGAACACACATACACACAGAGAAGTACACACAGAAGTACACACACACACCAGTGAGTCATTCCTGTTACAAACATCTGTATTTTATTCTGTATTTATTTTTCTGTAATTTTTTCATTTTTTTCTGTATATTTTTCTGGGGGGTTTTCCAGTTCTTTTCTATATTTTTTTGTTTTTTCTAAATTATTTTGTTTTTTTCTGTACTTTTATTTGTTTTTTTAAGTATTTTTTTCTGTATCTTTTCTTTTTTTTCTGTATTTTTTCTGTTTTTTCTGTGTTTTTTTCTTTATTTTTCTTCCACTCATTCTTAAAACTCATCAACATTTGATCTCCTTCAACAGGGGTTCCCAAACAGGGGGGGTCAGGACCCCCCAGGGGGTCCAGACCCCATCAGGGGCTGGTCTGGTGGTTTTAGACTCCTCCTGTTTGTGACGTCTCAGATGTTTGTGACTCTTCCAGATTAAAGGTCAGACATTCTGTCAGCTGTTCTGGAGCAGGAGGGGCTTTTATTTTGGAAGAACAAATAAACAACAACTTGACAGACAAATGTGGAAGAGCCCCCCCCCCCCCCCCCCGAAACTCTGCACATAAAGGGTTGAACCAGGTTTAAGCGGGTCCGGGGTGTTCCTGTTCAGGGTTGAACCAGGTTTCAGTGGGTCTGGGGTGTTCCTGTTCAGGGTTGAACCAGGTTTAAGTGGGTCCGGGGTGTTCCTGTTCAGGGTTGAACCAGGTTTCAGTGGGTCTGGGGTGTTCCTGTTCAGGGTTGAACCAGGTTTAAGTGGGTCTGGGGTGTTCCTGTTCAGGGTTGAACCAGGTTTAAGTGGGTCTGGGGTGTTCCTGTTCAGGGCCACAGAAGGCCCTGAGTTGGTTTGTACAGCTGACGTCCCCTTCACATGGGCTCAGGGTTAGCGTTGGGGTCGATGGCTTGGATCTCCTTCCACATTCGTCTGGTGTTTGTGGGGTCATAGAAAAACTGGCACTTTTTGACCAGGACTAGGCTTTGCAGGTCTAATGGCCCGGTTCAGCTTGGCCTGGTTCAGCTTGGCCCGGTTCAGGTTGGCCCTGGTGGTTTTCAGTACCACTGCACCCCCAGACTTGAAGGCCTTATTTGGTGCCTTCAGCCTTGCCTGAACCTCACTGCTCATCCAGGGTTCGTCCTGGATGTTTGGAACCACACCAACATCCTCTGTACATTTATGGACACACACACACACACACACACACACACACACAGACTCCGTCCACTCCTGGACCTCCAGAGCCACCTGGAACACCTTGAACCTGTTCTAGTCTGAGGACCTGAACCCTGACCTGCTCAGCTGTCAGAGGCTGAAGCTGTTCAACTGTAGAAGGTGGAACGACTCCAGTCGGAACCCACTGATGAACGATGGGAGGGGCTTAAAGGTCATGTGATATACTTTCGACAGTCAGGTGAACGTCACCCACAGTTCAAAGGGCAGATGGAAGCCTTTTCAATGAGCGAGCGATTCAACTGAGTTCAAGTGCGGACAGAAACCTGTGGACGTGTGTTCCTGCGCAGCTTGGACTTTGACAGTTGAAGGGTTTGTGATGTTGAATGTCAATATTTGTGGAACGTTGCATCATCTGCTCGTCCTTTAAACCACATGTTGGTTCAATTTACTGATGACAAAAAAAAACTCATCACATTCTCTGATTTCTTTATTCACTTTAATTTTACATGAAAATACTGTTTTTTCTGGAACGACACAAAGACACGATAACATGAGGTTTCAGACAGGACCAGACCGACCCTGTTGGTCCTTCATCCTTTATTTGACACAATTCTGATCAGATTTGAGACACGAGGGACTTCCTGTTCACACACCTGCACACATGGGCACAAAGGGGCCCTGGTGGTGGTCTTATAGGTACCTGGTCTTGAAGGGGCACTGGTGGTGGTCTTACAGGTACCTGGTCTAAAAGGGTCGCTGGTGGTGGTCTTACAGGTACCTGGTCTAAAAGGGGCGCTGGTGGTGGTCTTACAGGTACAGGGTCTTGAAGGGGCCCTGGTAGGGGTCTTACAGGTACCTGGTCTTGACGGGGCCCTGGTGGTGGTCTCACAGGTACCTGGTCTTAAAGGGGCCCTGGTTCGGTGCCTGGCGTCTGTTCCTACTTTTGGGCATGACCTCCTTCATGGAGTCCCGGATCCATCGGATGTACTTGGACACTTGGGTGTAGACGCCGTACTTGCCTTTTGCGGCGCAGCCTTCGCCCCAGCTGACGATGCCGGTGACGAAGTAGGTGTCGTGGTAGCGGGTGACGTGCGGCCCGCCGCTGTCGCCCTGGCAGGCGTCCTTCTCGATGGTGTCGTAGCCAGCGCAGAACATGCGAGACGAGACGGTGAACTTGGTGGATTCTCGACACGCGGCCCGGTCCACATAGGGCAGTGTGAGGCGCTGAAGGATCTGGGACGTCTGCCGTTTTTCGCCCAGACGACCGAAGCCGCTGACCATCCCCACGTCCTGCTTCATCAGAACCTGAAGCAGAAAAAACACTTAACTGACCAGGTCCAACATCTGCGGACGACAGGTTCAGAGGGACCGAGGCTGCACCAACAAAGAGCTGTTTAACCCTTTCATGCACAGTGGTCACTCCAGTGGTCACTCCAGTGGTCAGTTCTTCTCCAGCTGTTCTCTTGTATATTCATGGGTTTGGTTGTTTTAGTTCCAGATCAGCCAACACAGTGGACACTTATGCACCATCCCATAATAATACACTGACACTCAGACCAGAACTGGAACTGTACTGTTCTAGATAAACCTGATCTGCACTGACAGGTTTAAGTTTAAATCAAGTGCTTGTTATCATTATAAATCTGTAATTAATTTTTTTTAAGTTATCATTTTTTGTTTTCATGTAGAAATGATAAGTTACTACTCAAAAATCACCAAATTCACCCAAAACTTACGCTAAAACCAACTAAAAATTACTCAAAAAACACAAAACAAACCCCACGTAAACACCACCTAAAAATGATGCCAAAATCCTGAAAATCATGTAAAAATCACCCAACAAAACCACCTAAAAATCACCCAAAAATCACCCAAAAAAACCACCTAAAAATCACCCAAAAATCACCCAAAAAACCCACCTAAAAATCACCCAAAAATCATCCAAAAAAACCACCTAAAAATCACCCAAAAATTACCCAAAAACCATCTAAAAACCACGTTAAAACCATCTAAAAATCACCCAAAATACCACCTAAAAACCACGTAAAAATCACCTAAAAATCACCCAAAAAACCACCTAAAAAGCACATAAAAACCACCTAAACATCACCCAAAAAAAACACCAAAAAATTACCCAAAAGTCACCCTAAGAACCATGTAAAAACTATCTAAAAAACACCCAAAATACCACCTAAAAACCACCTAAAAATCACCCAAAAAACCATCTAAAAAGCACATAAAAACCACCTAAACATCACCCAACAAACCACCTAAAAACTACCTAAAAACCACCCAAAAAACCACCTAAAAACCATGTAAAAACCACCAGAAAACCACCTAAAAATCACCCAATAAACCACCTAAAAACCACCTAAAAATCACCAAAAAAGCCACCTAAAAATTACCAAAAAAACCACCTAAAAATCACCCAAAAATCATCCAAAAAAAACACCTAAAAATCACCCAAAAATTACCCAAAAACCATCTAAAAACCACGTTAAAACCACCTAAAAATCACCCAAAATACCACCTAAAAACCACCTAAAAATCACCCAAAATACCACCTAAAAACCACCTAAAAATCACCCAAAATACCACCTAAAAACCACCTAAAAATCACCTAAAAATCACCCAAAAAACCACCTAAAAAGCACATAAAAACCACCTAAACATCACCCAAAAAAACACCAAAAAATTACCCAAAAGTCACCCTAAGAACCATGTAAAAACTATCTAAAAAACACCCAAAATACCACCTAAAAACCACATAAAAATCACCCAAAAAACCATCTAAAAAGCACATAAAAACCACCTAAACATCACCCAACAAACCACCTAAAAACTACCTAAAAACCACCCAAAAAACCACCTAAAAACCATGTAAAAACCACCAGAAAACCACCTAAAAATCACCCAATAAACCACCTAAAAATCACCCAAAAAGCCACCTAAAAATTACCAAAAAAACCACCTAAAAATCACCCAAAAATCATCCAAAAAAAACACCTAAAAATCACCCAAAAATTACCCAAAAACCATCTAAAAACCACGTTAAAACCACCTAAAAATCACCCAAAATACCACCTAAAAACCACCTAAAAATCACCCAAAATACCACCTAAAAACCACCTAAAAATCACCCAAAATACCACCTAAAAACCACCTAAAAATCACCTAAAAATCACCCAAAAAACCACCTAAAAAGCACATAAAAACCACCTAAACATCACCCAAAAAAACACCAAAAAATTACCCAAAAGTCACCCTAAGAACCATGTAAAAACTATCTAAAAAACACCCAAAATACCACCTAAAAACCACATAAAAATCACCCAAAAAACCATCTAAAAAGCACATAAAAACCACCTAAAAACCACCCAAAAAAACACCTAAAAACCATGTAAAAACCACCCAAAAAACCACCAGAAAACCACCTAAAAATCACCCAATAAACCACCTAAAAACCACCTAAAAATCACCCAAAATACCACCTAAAAACCACATAAAAATCACCCAAAAAACCATCTAAAAAGCACATAAAAACCACCTAAAAACCACCCAAAAAAACACCTAAAAACCATGTAAAAACCACCCAAAAAACCACCAGAAAACCACCTAAAAATCACCCAATAAACCACCTAAAAACCACCTAAAAATCACCCAAAAAGCCACCTGAAAATTACCCAAAAATCACCCAAAAACCACATAAAAACCACATAAAAATCACCCAAAAAAACCACCTAAAACCACTTAAAAATCACCCAAAAAACCACCGAAAAATTACCCAAAAGTTACCCAAAAGTCACCCTAAGAACCACGTCAAAATGATCTAAAAACCACCCAAAATACCACGTAAAAATCACCCAAATAAACACATAAAAGGCACATAAAAACCACCCAAAAAAACCACCTAAAACCACTTAAAAATCACCCAAAAAACCACCGAAAAATTACCCAAAAGTTACCCAAAAGTCACCCTAAGAACCACGTAAAAATCATCTAAAAACCACCCAAAATACCACGTAAAAATCACCCAAAAAATCACCTAAAAATCACCCAAAAAACCACCTAAAAAGCACATAAAAACCACCTAAACATCACCCAAAAAAACACCAAAAAATTACCCAAAAGTCACCCTAAGAACCATGTAAAAACTATCTAAAAAACACCCAAAATACCACCTAAAAACCACATAAAAATCACCCAAAAAACCATCTAAAAAGCACATAAAAACCACCGAAAAATTACCCAAAAGTTACCCAAAAGTCACCCTAAGAACCACGTAAAAATCATCTAAAAACCACCCAAAATACCACGTAAAAATCACCCAAAAAAACACCTAAAAACTATGTAAAAATCACCCAAAATATCACCCAAAAAACCACCTGAAAACCACATAAAAACCACCTAAAAATCACCCAAAAAATCACCGAAAAATTACCCAAAAGTCACCCTAAGAACCATGTAAAAACTATCTAAAAAACACCCAAAATACCACCTAAAAACCACATAAAAATCACCAAAAAATCACCCAAAAAACCACCTAAAAACCACATAAACATCACCCAACAAACCACCTAAAAACTACCTAAAAACCACCCAAAAAACCACCTAAAAACCATGTAAAAACCACCCAAAAAACCACCTGAAAACCACCTAAAAATCACCCAATAAACCACCTAAAAATCACCCAAAAATCCACCAAAAAATTACCCAAAAATCACCCAACAACCACCTAAAAACCACATAAAAACCACATAAAAATCACCCAAAAAAACCACCTAAAACCACCTAAAAATCACCCAAAAAACCATCGAAAAATTACCCAAAAGTTACCCAAAAGTCACCCTAAGAACCACGTAAAAGCTATCTAAAAACCACCCAAAATACCACGTAAAAATCACCCAAAAAAACACCTAAAAAGCACATAAAAACCACCTAAACATCACCCAAAAAAAAACACCTAAAAACCACCTAAAAGTCACCCAAAAAACACCTAAATATTACCCAAAAATCACCCAAAAAACCACCTAAAAACAACGTATAAACCACATAAAAATCACCCAAAAAAACACCTAAAAATCATGTAAAAATCACCCAAAATATCACCCAAAAAACCACATAAAAACCACCTAAAAACCACCCAAAAAACCACCTAAAAATCACCCAAAAAGCCACCTAAAAATTACCCAAAAATCACCCAAAAACCACGTAAAACCCACATAAAAATCACCCAAAAAAAGACGTAAAAATCACCCAAAATATCACCCTAAAAATCACCCAAAAACCACCTAAAAACCACCCAAAAAACCACCTAAAAACCATGTAAAAACCACCCAAAAAACCACCTAAAAATCACCCAAAAAGCCACCTAAAATTTACCCAAAAATCACCCAAAAACCACGTAAAACCCACATAAAAATCACCCAAAAAAACACGTAAAAATCACCCAAAATATCACCCTAAAAACCACCCAAAAAACCACCTAAAAACCATGTAAAAATCACCCAAAAAACCACCTGAAAATCACCCAAAAAGCCACCTAAAAATTACCCAAAAATCACCCAAAAACCACATAAAAATCACATAAAAATCACCCAAAAAAACCACATAAAACCACATAAAAATCACCCAAAAAACCACCTAAAAACCACATAAAAATCACATAAAAGTCACATAAAAATCACCTAAAAATCACATAAAAATCACCCAAAAACCACCTAAAAACCACATAAAAATCACCCAAAAACCACATAAAAATCACCCAAAAAAACACCTAAAAACCACCTAAAAATCCCCCCAAAAACCACCGAAAAATTACCCAAAAGTTACCCAGTCACCCTAAGAACCACATAAAAACTATCTAAAAACCACCCAAAATACCACATAAAAATCACCCAAAAAAACACCTAAAAAGCACATAAAAACCACCTAAACATCACCCAAAAAAAACCACCTAAAAGTCACCCAAAAAAACACCTAAATATTACCCAAAAATCACCCAAAAAAACACCTAAAAACCACATAAAAATCACCCAAAATATCACCCAAAAAAACCACATAAAAACCACCTAAAAATCACCCAAAAAACCACATAAAAATTACCCAAAAATTACCCAAAATCACCAAAAAAAACCCACCTAAAAACCACGTAAAAAGCACATAAAAATCACCCAAAAAAACCACCTAAAAAGCACATAAAAACCACCTAAAAATCACCCAAAAAAACACCTAAAAACCACCTAAAAATCACCCAAAATATCACCCAAAAAAACCACCTAAAAACCACAAAAAAACCACCTAAAAATCACCCAAACAACCACCTAAAAAGCACATAAAAACCACCTAAAAATCACCCAAAAAAACCACATAAAAATTACCCAAAAATTACCCAAAATCACCAAAAAAAACCACCTAAAAACCACATAAAAACCACATAAAAATCACCCAAAAAAACACCTAAAAACCACCTAAAAAGCACATAAAAACCACCTAAAAATCACCCAAAAAACCACCTAAAAATTACCCAAAAATTACCCAAAATCACCAAAAAAACCCACCTAAAAACCACATAAAAATCACCCCAAAAAACACCTAAAAACCAACTAAAAAGCACATAAAAACCACCTAAAAATTACCCAAAATCACCAAAAAAAACCCACCTAAAAACCATGTAAAAACCACATAAAAATCACCCAAAAAAACACCTAAAAAACACCTAAAAAGCACATAAAAACCACCTAAAAATCACCCAAAAAACCACCTAAAAATCACCCAAAAAACCACCTAAAAATTACCCAAAATCACCAAAAAAACCCACCTAAAAACCACATAAAAATCACCCCAAAAAACACCTAAAAACCACCTAAAAAGCACATAAAAACCACCTAAAAATCACCCAAAAAAACCACCTAAAAATTACCCAAAAATTACCCAAAATCACCAAAAAAACCCACCTAAAAACCACGTAAAAACCACATAAATATCACCCCAAAAAACACCTAAAAACCACCTAAAAATCACCCAAAAAACCACCTAAAAATCACCCAAAAAACCACCTAAAAATTACCCAAAAATTACCCAAAATCACCAAAAAAAACCCACCTAAAAACCACGTAAAAACCACATAAAAATCACCCAAAAAAACACCTAAAAAACACCTAAAAAGCACATAAAAATCATCTAAAAATCACCCAAAAAACCACCTAAAAATTACCCAAAAATTACCCAAAATCACCAAAAAAACCCCACCTAAAAACCACATAAAAATCACCCCAAAAAACACCTAAAAACCACCTAAAAAGCACATAAAAACCACCTAAAAATCACCCAAAAAAACCACCTAAAAATTACCCAAAAATTACCCAAAATCACCAAAAAAACCCACCTAAAAACCACGTAAAAACCACATAAATATCACCCCAAAAAACACCTAAAAACCACCTAAAAATCACCCAAAAAACCACCTAAAAATCACCCAAAAAACCACCTAAAAATTACCCAAAAATTACCCAAAATCACCAAAAAAAACCCACCTAAAAACCACGTAAAAACCACATAAAAATCACCCAAAAAAACACCTAAAAAACACCTAAAAAGCACATAAAAATCATCTAAAAATCACCCAAAAAACCACCTAAAAATTACCCAAAAATTACCCAAAATCACCAAAAAAACCCCACCTAAAAACCACGTAAAAACCACATAAAAATCACCCAAAAAAAACACCTAAAAAACACCTAAAAAGCACATAAAAATCACCTATAAATCACCCAAAAAACCACCTAAAAATTACCCAAAAATTACCCAAAATCACCAAAAAACCCCACCTAAAAACCATGTAAAAACCACATAAAAATCACCCCAAAAAACGCCTAAAAACCACATAAAAACCACATAAAAACCACCTAAAAATCACCCAAAAAACCACCTAAAAATTACCCAAAAATTACCCAAAATCACCAAAAAACCCCACCTAAAAACCATGTAAAAACCACATAAAAATCACCCCAAAAAACGCCTAAAAACCACCTAAAAACCACATAAAAACCACCTAAAAATCACCCAAAAAACCACCTAAAAATTACCTAAAAATTACCCAAAATCACCAAAAAAACCCACCTAAAAACCACGTAAAAACCACCTAAAAATCACCCAAAAAACCACCTAAAAATTACCCAAAAACCACCCAAAAATCCCCTAAAACTGAGTCTTTTTTTTGTTGCATATTAGCTCCATGAAGTGAGTAGTGACTGTTGTGATCATGTTCCAACATGAGAAAAGTTCAGATGAGTGCATTTCAAATGTCGTTTAACGCTTCCTTCTGTCTTCTACATAGAATTCTTGTGGATAATTCGTCAGACAAACTGACGCAGGTAAATAAACCTCTTTCCCGTCTGAGAACTGAAGGACCTCTGATAAGCCTGAAGCTGTTGGTGTTTCCTAGTTTTCTCTCAGTTTCTCAGTAAATCCATGTTTGTTTGCGTCATAAGTTCAACTCATGCTGTCCACATGAGTGCACAGTTTTGGAACTTCAGGAAAAAAAGGTTCATGAGAAAATTTTCTTTCGGCATGTTTGTTTTTTTAATGCCTAAAAAGGAACAAAAACACTCAGGAAAAAAAATCTGGATTAAGGTTCTGATAATTCATGCATGAAAGGGTTTAAGGTTCAGAGGGTTCGGTGGATCTGGACCCAGGTGGGTCTGGACCCAGGTTCTGAAAGCTCAAACTCAGTCGTTGTTGGTGCAAGTGTTGCTAGCTAAAGTTGCGGTTTCACCTTTTCTGCGAAGTTGTGGGTCGGTAGGCAGGCCGGCAGGATGTACCTGCTGAAGCGGATGGGCGTGGCTAACTTCATCAGCGCTATGTCGTTGTGGTAGGTGTTGGACTGGTACTGGTGGTGGATCAGCACCGCCTCCACGTTGTGAACGGCCTCGTTCCCGTGGTTCACCAACCGGTCGAATTCACCTGAACCCAAAACAGAGGCGGACTGAGCCGACCGGCGGGCGGAGGAGGCGGGGCTTCTGCCGTCGGCCCGTGGGTCTTACCTACGATGACGTGGATGTGTCTGGACTGGTTCATGCAGTGGGCGGCGGTCAGGATGAAGAACCGGTTCAGGATGGTTCCGCCGCAGAAGCCGATGTCGTCCTCATTCACCAGCAGAGCCTGAAGGGACCAGATACCACAGGACAGCATGACAGGGTCCAGGCCGGGTCTGGGGTCAGGGTCCAGGTCCAGGCCGGGTCAGGGTCCAGGTCCAGGCCGGGTCAGGGGTCAGGGTCCAGGTTCAGGTGGGGTCTGGGGTCAGGGTTCAGGTCAGGTCTGGGGTCAGGGTCCAGGTTCAGGCCGGGTCTGGGGTCAGGGTCCAGGTTCAGGTGGGGTCTGGGGTTAGGGTCCAGGTTCAGGCCGGGTCTGGGGTTAGGGTCCAGGTTCAGGTGGGGTCTGGGGTTAGGGTCCAGGTTTAGGTGGGGTCTGGGGTCAGGGTCCAGGTTCAGGTGGGGTCTGGGGTTAGGGTCCAGGTTCAGGTGGGGTCTAGGGTTAGGGTCCGGGTTCAGGCCGCGTCTGGGGTTAGGGTCCGGGTTCAGGCCGCGTCTGGGGTTAGGGTCCAGGTTCAGGTGGGGTCTGGGGTCAGGGTCCAGGTTCAGGTGGGGTCTGGGGTTAGGGTCCAGGTTCAGGTGGGGTCTGGGGTTAGGGTCCAGGTTCAGGTGGGGTCTGGGGTTAGGGTCCAGGTTCAGGTGGGGTCTAGGGTTAGGGTCCGGGTTCAGGCCGCGTCTGGGGTTAGGGTCCGGGTTCAGGCCGCGTCTGGGGTTAGGGTCCAGGTTCAGGTGGGGTCTGGGGTTAGGGTCCAGGTTCAGGCCGGGTCTGGGGTTAGGGTCCAGGTTCAGGCCGGGTCTGGGGTTAGGGTCCAGGTTCAGGTGGGGTCTGGGGTTAGGGTCCAGGTTTAGGTGGGGTCTGGGGTCAGGGTCCAGGTTCAGGTGGGGTCTGGGGTTAGGGTCCAGGTTCAGGTGGGGTCTGGGGTCAGGGTCCAGGTTCAGGTGGGGTCTGGGGTTAGGGTCCAGGTTCAGGTGGGGTCTGGGGTCAGGGTCCGGGTTCAGGTGGGGTCTGGGGTTAGGGTCCAGGTTCAGGTGGGGTCTGGGGTTAGGGTCCAGGTTTAGGTGGGGTCTGGGGTTAGGGTCCAGGTTCAGGTGGGGTCTGGGGTCAGGGTCCAGGTTCAGGTGGGGTCTGGGGTTAGGGTCCGGGTTCAGGTGGGGTCTGGGGTTAGGGTCCAGGTTTAGGTGGGGTCTGGGGTTAGGGTCCAGGTTCAGGTGGGGTCTGGGGTCAGGGTCCAGGTTCAGGTGGGGTCTGGGGTCAGGGTCCAGGTTCAGGTGCGGTCTGGGGTTAGGGTCCAGGTTCAGGTGGGGTCTGGGGTCAGGGTCCAGGTTCAGGTGGGGTCTGGGGTCAGGGTCCAGGTTCAGGTGGGGTCTGGGGTTAGGGTCCGGGTTCAGGTGGGGTCTAGGGTTAGGGTCCGGGTTCAGGCCGCGTCTGGGGTTAGGGTCCGGGTTCAGGCCGCGTCTGGGGTTAGGGTCCAGGTTCAGGTGGGGTCTGGGGTTAGGGTCCAGGTTCAGGCCGGGTCTGGGGTCAGGGTCCAGGTTCAGGTGGGGTCTGGGGTTAGGGTCCAGGTTCAGGTGGGGTCTGGGGTTAGGGTCCAGGTTCAGGCCGGGTCTGGGGTTAGGGTCCAGGTTCAGGTGGGGTCTGGGGTTAGGGTCCAGGTTTAGGTGGGGTCTGGGGTCAGGGTCCAGGTTCAGGTGGGGTCTGGGGTTAGGGTCCAGGTTCAGGTGGGGTTCTGGGGTCAGGGTCCAGGTTCAGGTGGGGTCTGGGGTTAGGGTCCAGGTTCAGGTGGGGTCTGGGGTCAGGGTCCAGGTTCAGGTGGGGTCTGGGGTCAGGGTCCAGGTTCAGGTGGGGTCTGGGGTCAGGGTCCAGGTTCAGGTGGGGTCTGGGGTTAGGGTCCAGGTTCAGGTGGGGTCTGGGGTTAGGGTCCAGGTTTAGGTGGGGTCTGGGGTTAGGGTCCAGGTTCAGGTGGGGTCTGGGGTCAGGGTCCAGGTTCAGGTGGGGTCTGGGGTCAGGGTCCAGGTTCAGGTGGGGTCTGGGGTTAGGGTCCAGGTTCAGGTGGGGTCTGGGGTCAGGGTCCAGGTTCAGGTGGGGTCTGGGGTCAGGGTCCAGGTTCAGGTGGGGTCTGGGGTTAGGGTCCAGGTTCAGGTGGGGTCTGGGGTTAGGGTCCAGGTTTAGGTGGGGTCTGGGGTTAGGGTCCAGGTTCAGGTGGGGTCTGGGGTCAGGGTCCAGGTTCAGGTGGGGTCTGGGGTCAGGGTCCAGGTTCAGGTGGGGTCTGGGGTTAGGGTCCAGGTTCAGGTGGGGTCTGGGGTCAGGGTCCAGGTTCAGGTGGGGTCTGGGGTCAGGGTCCAGGTTCAGGTGGGGTCTGGGGTCAGGGTCCAGGTTCAGGTGGGGTCTGGGTTCTGTTCTAAAGGCTGCTTCTGGGATCTGTGCTTTAAGGGGAGCTAAGGTTAAAGGTCACAGCGTAGGGACACCATGTACGCGGTGCGTGCCGCATGGCACAAGTTTTGTGGGGGGGTCTGGGGGCCTCCTCCACTATGTCCACACTATTTCCTGCAGTTTGAGGAGTGAAGCCCAGGTTTGGTCTTTGTTGTGGTTTCCTTTGAACCAGAACAGACGAACACATGTGGTCACATTCAGATCTGCTTCTGGTTACACCGCACCACCACACACACAAACACCGCTACGCTGGTTCAAAGACAGCGTCCTGGGTCACATCTCAGCGTCGGGGCCCCGACGTTCAATGACGCTAACGAGAACCCTGGTAAGTGTGGACAGGTTAGTAACAGGATGGGGGGCGGGTTCTTCTGAAAACCACTACAAGTCAGGCTCACACCTTCATGACTGTGGTGTTTCTGTGTCTCCTATAGACCACCATAGAAAGGGTCTGGGTCTGGGATTAGGGTAAGTGTTAGGTTCAGGGGTTAGGGTTGGGTCTGGGTCTGGGATTAGGGTAAGTGTTAGGTTCAGGGGTTAGGGTTGGGTCTGGGTCTGGGATTAGGGTAAGTGTTAGGTTCAGGGGTTAGGGTTGGGTCTGGGTCTGGGATTAGGGTAAGTGTTAGGTTCAGGGGTTAGGGTTGGGTCAGGGTCTGGGTCTGGGATTAGGGTAAGTGTTAGGTTCAAGGGTTAGGGTTGGGTCAGGGTCGGGGTTGGGGTTACCTGCCATGGACATTCTCCTGGTGGACAGTCTTCTCCGTTGACGATGCGGGTCATCCCAGCCCTTTGGGGGACCACTAGTTCCTCTTGAACCGTCTCCTGTCCTGGACTTTGGTCCACGCTGTTGTTGTGAACCCTGAACTCTGGCAGGTCCGGGGTCTGAAGGGTCTGCTTGGACCAGCTGACATTAACGTTGTCCAGACGGGGGTCGCTGATGTTGGTGCTGACCTCTGCTGTGTTCGTTGTATTCGTCGTATTTGTCGTATTTGTCGTATTCGTCGTATTTGTCGTATTTGTCGTATTCGTCGTATTTGTCGTATTTGTTGTGTTCTCTCGTTCGTACCTGAAAATGGTGCGGGTGTTGTCATGGATGAGGACTCCACATTTGAAGGCCTCTGTAAGAGGAGAGCCAAGGGTTAGGGCTGTGCACACCACCAGGTCCACCTGGTCCACCTGAGAACCACTGTGGTCCATGTTGGTCCCTTTGGTCCTTTGGAACCCCTTCACTCAGGAGGTGCTTTTGTAAACCTGCTCTTTCATTTTTGTGTCTGAACCAGAACTCCACACAAACTCCACCTCCACCCTAACCCTGTTCCTAACCCTAACCCTAACCCCGTTCCTAACCCTAACCCTGTTCCTAACCGTAACCCTAACCCCATTCCTAACCCTAACCCTGTTCCTAACCCTAACCCTGTTCCTAACCCCGTTCCTAACCCTAACCCTGTTCCTAACCCTAACCCTGTTCCTAACCCTGTTCCTAACCCTAACCCTGTTCCTAACCCTAACCCCGTTCCTAACCCCGTTCCTAACCCTAACTCTGTTCCTAACCCTTACCCTTACTCTAACCCTGTTCCTTACCCTAACCCTGTTGCTAACCCTAACCCTGTTCTAACCCTGTTCCTAACCTTGTTCTAACCCTAACCCTGTTCCTTACCCTAACCCTGTTCCTAACCCTGTTCCTAACCCTTACCCTAACCCTTACCCTAACCCTGTTCTAACCCTAACCCTGTTCCTAACCCTTTTCCTAACCCTAACCCTGTTTCTAACCCTGATCCTAACCCTTTTCCTAACCCTAACCCTAACTCTGTTCCTAACCCTGTTCATAACCCTGTTCTAACCCTAACCCTTTTCCTAACCCTGTTCCTAACCCTAACCCTGTTCCTAACCCTGATCCTAACCCTTTTCCTAACCCTAACCCTGTTCCTAACCCTGTTCTAACCTTGTTCCTAACCCTGTTCCTAACCCTGTTCCTAACCCTAACCCTGTTCCTAACCCTGTTCCTAACCCTAACCCTGTTCCTAAACCTGTTCCTAACCCTTTTCTAACCTTGTTCCTAACCCTAACCCTGTTCCTAACCCTGTTCTTAACCCTAACCCTGTTCCTAACCCTTTTCCTTACCCTTTTCCTAACCCTATTCCTAACCCCGTTCCTAACCCTTTTCTAACCCTTTTCCTTACCCTAACCCTGTTCCTAACCCTAACCCTGTTCCTAACCCTGTTCCTAATCCTAACCCTGTTCCTAACCCTGTTCCTTACCCCGTTCCTAACCCTGTTCCTAACCATTTTCCTAACCCTAACCATGTTCCTAACCCTTTTCCTCACCCCGTTCCTAACTCTGTTCCTAACCCTAACCCGGTTCCTTACCCTGTTCCTAACTCTAACCCTATTCCTTACCCTTTTCCTAACCCTGTTCCTAACCCTGTTCCTAACCCTTTTCTAACCCTGTTCCTAACCCTGTTCCTTACCCTGTTCCTAACCCTCACCCTTTTCCTAACCCTAACCCTGTTCCTAACCCTTTACCTTACCCTTTTCCTAACCCTGTTCCTAACCCTAACCCCATTCCTAACCCTAACCCTATTCCTAACCCTAACCCCTGTTTCTAACCCTAACCCTGTTCCTAACCCTGTTCTAACCCTAACCCTGTTCCTAACCCTAACCCTTTTCCTAACCCTGTTCCTAACCCTAACCCTGTTGCTAACCCTAACCCTTTTCCTAACCGTTTTTAACCCCGTTCCTTACCCTGTTCCTAACCCTAACCTTTTTCCTAACCCTGTTCCTTACCCTGTTCCTAACCCTAACCCTTTTCCTAACCTTACCCTGTTCCTAACCCTAACCCTGTTCCTAACCCTTTTCCTAACCCTGTTCCTAACCCCGTTCCTAACCCTGTTCTAAACCCT